>NW_016911209.1:4249-9331 GCF_001483705.2 Eufriesea mexicana | reverse complement strand
TCACCAAAGTACATCGTATTCGAAAGCACAAAAGTACAAAAGTTATTACTTTGGTTCCAAAATCTATCTGTCGCGAAATGTTTTCTTGCACTTAATGTTCAATGCATTTTAGCATTAACGGAATGTAACACTGATACTATTATACTTTAAATTCGACTCAGATTTATTGCGTACGAGTCAAAGAATTAAATATCTCAATATTATCAAAAGACAAACAGTGGCATTGGCTCTTGTTTATTAAAGGAACAATAAATAGCAATACATAATCATTGTTCCAATATATTAATTACAATTTTCGTAATAACGAAGTCGAAGGGCATTCGACTTCTCCACTAAAAAATAATCAAATATTCATGTCTATTATTTACAAATAACAGTACTAAACATATTTTCATTTTAAAAGTGGCTATAGTAACAAACAGCTAATAGTCAATATTATATTATTTATGCCACTAATATTATATGTGCCAATGTACCCACACTAACTTCTCATATTCCTATTATTATTGATCAAAAACGCGAAGTGCAAGAAAACCTATCCTGAACTGATAAATAAAACACAAAAGAAATTTTGTCACTACTCTCGAGTATAATAAATACCCGAGGTCACTATGCTCATAAGAAATTCTACGTAATACAACCAGTCATCCGTGTCGGTTCGGACCTTTCGTCCTACGACATGATTGAATGACCAGAGGAACCAAAATGCATGCGACTCACCAATGATGCGGAGAACGATGCTGTTGTGGCCCAGACGAAGTCATCGTGAAAACTGTCGTCAGTTGGGGGCTGATTTGAATAGTAGCGCAGTTGTGGGATCCATGGGAAAATGAAGGCTGTAGAAAATCTGCAACAAAGCGTTCAATACTACTGTTATATCATCAGGTCGCAAATATTTGAAGAGTCTAATTTCATGCGATTCATACGATTGATTAAGATTTATTCAGTTACAATATGCAAACGTACTTACATTGTTGACTTCTGGAGCAAAGATGAGTCCTGTCCAGTGAAGAACTGACTTCAATGCCAGCAGACTTGTCGGATCTACGGAAAAACATTTAACACGTTGAATAATAAAATTTATTCTTTAAAAAAAAAAACTGATTCAATTACAATGTGCAAACATACTTACATACTTACGTTCTTGGATTGCAGTGCAGCCTTGGGTCCACTTCTCGGTACAGTTGATTCTAATACCGGTAACGAACATTAAAAAAAAAAAAGAAAAGTAAAAGATTATTAACACGTCCGTTTAAACTTCAATCGGCGAACAAACACTGACTCTACATTCCCGTTTGTCTATTATAATTGTATTTTGCAGGAGTTATTGGATTCTTAAAAACTTTGATACGTAAAAACACACTGACTCTAATCGTGGCTTCGCGCGCGGCCACGAAAATTCCTGAAAGAAGTGCATTAATAGGGAATGAGGAATGGCATGGAGTTATTCTCCCTGCTCAACATATGTTGAAAAAGTACTGCTGTATTTATGAAGTTCTAACTGATAGACAATCGTTTTGTTGATAACAGAAATAGGAAATAAAATACCTATTTAAAATACCCAGAATGAAGGAAATGAAACTGTAATTATTATACAAAATTCTTTGAACTTGTCAAAGAATTAGGAACGATGTAAATGTGATACAACCGATTTGAAAATATCTAAACAATCAGACTGCGAGATTAGGCTGCGCAACAATCAGTTCCAAACATAAGTTGGATAACTGAATGTAGCTGCAACTGCGACTTTTTCGTAGAAATAATAAAAATCCTTATTTACAGCCCCATTATGACGATGCTTATAAAATATTCGCGACCAAAGTACAACAAAATGTAAAATATTTCAATTTCTAATACAAATATAGCAAGATATATTTATTTATTATTTATTTAGTATTTACCGAATGTCTTTCCATCTTTCGCTGGATAAAATATTCTGTAGAAAGGCGGGAACCGTTTGATGAACATATTTCGAAGCAAAGTCGAGTATCCTAAAAAATATTATCACAGTCAGGGATCTTATATTTTAAAAGTAAAAAATGTACCACAGAAATAATTACTTACCTATATTTGATCGATTAATAACAATATTTTAGATTGAGATAATACTATGTTCTTGATGTGAATGTATTATTAAGTGGTGATGTAAATACATATATGTCGATTTCCGTAGTAAAATATTAGTACGGTAATCGGCCCTAACCACGTCCCAACCTCCCTTCCTTTCATGTAAAAATTAAACAAATAATCTCTTTTGATGTAGGTTTGCAAAACGTTCAATTTTCGATCGCTGTGTAAATCAAACATCAAAAGAATCTAAACAAAAGACCGACGCGGAAGACTAGAAGTAAAAAATAAATTGAACTTGGAAATAAAAGATACATTAAACCTGGAAGTAAAAGATAAATTAAACATAGGATTAAAGGATAAATAAAACCTAGAAATAGAAGATAAATTAAACATCAAAAACAGAGATTGTGAGATATGATATTATTCTAGAATTCTTCAATATTGCACAGCTTCATTTCTATAAAAAATATATCAATCAGTAAATAGAAAGATGTGATGTCTCGTTCAAACGGCAGCACGTAATATGCATATTGGCCTGAAAACGTAGAATAGTTGACAATTAAATAATTGAAAAAAACAAGGAAAGATGACATATCTCCCAAAGCATTAAATATATTCTACTTACTTAATACTACCCAATACTACTTAATGCTACCCACTTCATGCAACACTTCATGCAACCCAATACAACTTAATACTACTTAATATTATTTAAAACTAAAAATTTTACTTCACTTAAGAACTAATGTGCTAGCAGTGATCGTAACTTACAATTAACTTCATCATAATCTTAACTTAACATGAAAACATATAACCATTAATTATCATTAATTTCAGAATAGTTTATCTATTTGTAAATCCAATTCATCTTCCACTCAATATCTAAATGAGGAAACAAACCCAAACAATGAAAATGATCCAAAGATAACTACTACACTGGAAAATAAAATGTGACTTCCAGCTTTCAGTAATCCAAAGAACCTAAAAGAAAAATAATCCGCCCTACTTACATCGAAATTAAAGATATTCTATAATTCTAAACATAGGGAGATCAAGGATATTTTTAACACTATCCTATCAAAAATCATATGAAATTTTATAAAACCTGTACCTATCACAAATCTAGAGGGTTTTCGCAGAACTTTCCCATCACAAATCAAGAGAGAATTTCAAACATCCTATATGCACAAGAAACCAAGGATTTGATCGAGAAAATCTGAATATTAAAGAGACACTATGTGCGTATTGAAACCACTCACACTGTTTACGTTGGCACCATAACGTTTCCCAAACACCACACACTGTAGAAAAAATAGTAAAATTATTATAAATAATAATCTATATAATTATAAATAAAAATTGTGGAAATGATAATAAAAAAATTAATGAGGCCTCACTTTCCATTACGTCAAATCCCTCTATGAAATTTATTTCACTTCTGTGCCTCTGACATACTCACATAAGTCCCATATATTGAAAATGATGTAGAACGTGGTGATATGAAAGTGTCCTAAATTAAGAAATCTGAAACAAACTTAATTACTGGATTAATAGTTTGAGGAACGGAACAAAACAATGACACCTGAAAGAAGACATGTCACATATTAATGCAAGTCATTTGCATGTATTTTTATAAACAACAATCCATAATTTTCCCGAAAACGAAAAAAAGAAAAAAGTAATTATTATTATATTCACGAATAGTCGAAATATACACACAAAACGATTATTATGCAAAATATTTATCTTGCAAAGTAAACGAGTATCGCGAGTGAATTTATTTTAAAGTCAAAATTCGAAAATTAATAATATTACGAATTATTGTAAAAAAGATAAAATGAAAAGATAAATAAAAAAAAAAAGGATGGAAAACAGACGTATACACACTACAGCAGTATTTTCATTAACAAATATTTCAGTGAAAAAGGATGCTGAAAAAGAAAACAAAATGGTAGCCAAAATAGCCACAAAACAAATAATTCCACTCGATATGAATCCGCGAAAAAAACCGTGAGTGAAATAAATAAACTGTAATTTCGCAACACTAACTGACTAAATTGTCTGATAACGGACAACTTTCAAAATCAACCGCGACGAGTACTTCCTGATATTTAAAATAACAATTAATTAAGCATTTACAAAAAAAGAACATTAAAAAGAAAAATAAACAAAAAAAGGCAGAGAACTCGCGAAAATGATCATAATAATATAATTCAATTATTAACGCAACACTAATAAATGCTAATTTATGTACTCGCATGAAAAAAATTCGCAACACTAATGACGAAAAATCCAGGGCAGCCATGGTTCTGGCTGCTGATGCATGACCACCTATATGCAACTCTTGCAGTTGCAACAAGAGATTCCCAGGCACAGGAACATATTTCCACCACATCAGTGGTGAAATTTTGGGCATTGTATATTCGCAACACTACTTCAAAATACGCGATCATTCTTCAACGCAGCACTAACTATAAAAGCATTCAAAAAAACCGCGATACAAGTAAAACGCAACACTAATTCTTAAAATGCAATCAGTAAAAGATAAAATCTGAATATGTAGAAAAAGGTACTTTGAATATTCGCGATTATATAAAAATCACAACACTATAAAGTTAATTAATATTAGTATCTATGGAAAAATAAAAATTCATTTTAAAAGAAATCAAACGACATCACGATCTCATAATTCGCAACACTAAATCAACCCGTGATTAATTACTCGCAACACTGAGTACAAAAATCGCGATTTGCCCAAACAGGATGATGGACGATGAACATCGGCCAGTAAACAAACTACTACTACTACAACTACATATTACTAAATATGAGCATAGTGACAAAGTAGCGACAAGAATGACTTCTCATCCAAAGGATAGGAAGCCATCCCTAGGCACCCTTTTCGTGACAGTTTGTCGGGTACCTAATAGCCTCTTCTTCTTTCTTCGGACGCCATGCCCGCTGAAACTTATATCTAGGCTCGAGATTCTCTAATCGGAAAAAAAAAAAAAT
>NW_016911209.1:0-3671 GCF_001483705.2 Eufriesea mexicana | reverse complement strand
CTCGAGCACATACACGTTCGATCACGACCGCGACCGCGACGAAAATTTGAAAAAATCGATAGGTAAAGCTAGTGACGAATGGCAACCCCCAAACGTGCCAGCTTCACCGTCGACTATTCAAATGACATTTCCTGAAACAGGTTGTGCACGCGAAACGCGCCTACCCGACCTGAGACTGTGCCAACCTGCCCGGCCCTACCTACTTATAGTTAGCAGGCGCACCAGATTATACTACCTACCTAACTCCTCCTATATTTAAAAAATGGCAAAAATCAAGCATTCCAATACACCACACTCCACGGTTCTCACACATGCCACCCAGGCGCAAAGATCCTACACTACAGTAAGCGTCCCGGGACGCCCCCGACACCCGAGTTTGGCTACATACACACTCTAACTTTACGTACCATTTCCTGAAATCGGCTGACGACGGCTAGAGTCCTTTGCGTAACTCGCGATATTCATCATTCGGCAAATACGAATATTTTAAAGAGCATAATGTCGTTAAGACACGTGGCACGAGAAACAATAACATTATCGTCAATTGATAGCAAGATTTTTATTTCCATCGCGTTTATGCTATCAATAATCTGCTGCAATTGATAGCAGATTACATTCTTCTATTCCAAATAAATGTACGAACGACGCAATTCCACATCCTAATCACAGACACACTATGTGGAAAATACGTCGTGCACGATACTCTAACGCGTCGTCAGCCGCTAAGCCATTGTTATAAGCTTATGAACTACGGTCATCATGCCCATCGCCATTCACCCACTCAAGTAGCACCTGAGCACGTGAATGAGTTCCTGGCAATGAACACGGAAGGGGTTAAACCTGAAAATCCTGAGCTAGAAAACTGATTAGCGTATGCATATTATATTTAACGGACTAACGTTCTTCCATCTTGTATTTTCTCATTTCATTCGCAATGACTTTACTTTACAAGTATAACAAATTATAGAAATTTTAATATTGGAAGAAAATATTTATAATTAATAAGAAATCTATTTATCAAAAGAAAAAGAAGACTAGGACTCGACGTGATGAAATAATTGACTTAAATTTGTATAACAATGGAAATATAACAAAACCTCAGATGATTCTTTCACCAAAGTACATCATATTCGAAAGCACAAAAGTACAAAAGTTATTACTTTGGTTCCAAAATCTATCTGTCGCGAAATGTTTTCTTGCACTTAATGTTCAATGCATTTTAGCATTAACGGAATGTAACACTGATACTATTATACTTTAAATTCGACTCAGATTTATTGCGTACGAGTCAAAGAATTAAATATCTCAATATTATCAAAAAACAAAGAGTAGCATTGGCACTTGTTTATTAAAGGAACAATGAATAGCAATACATAATCACTGTTCCAATATATTAATTATAATTTTCATAATAACGAAGACGAAGGACATTCGACTTCTCCACTACGAAATAATCAAATATTCGTGTCTATTATTTACGAATAACCATACTAAATATGTTTTGATTTTAAAAGTGGCTATATTAAGAAGGAGCTAATAGTCAATATTATATTATTTATGCCACAAATATTATATGTGCCAATGTACCCATACTAACTTCTCGTATTCCTATTACTATTGATCAAAAACGCGAAGTGCAAGAAAACCTATCCTGAGTTGATAAATAAAACACAAAAGAAATTTTGTCACTACTCTCGAGTATAATAAATACCCGAGGTCACAATGCTCATAAGAAATTCTACGTAATACAACCAGTCATCCGTGTCGGTTCAGACCTTTCGTCCTACGACATGATTGAATGACCAGAGGAACCAAAATGCATGCGACTCACCAATGATGCGGAGAACGATGCTCTAGCGACCCAGAGGAAGTCATCGTGAAAACTGTCGTCAGTTGGGGGCTGATTTGAATAGTAGCACAGTTGTGGGATCCATGGGAAAATGAAGGCTGTAGAAAATCTGCAACAAAGCGTTCAATACTACTGTTATATCATCAGGTCGCAAATATTTGAAGAGTCTAATTTCATGCGATTCATACGATTGATTAAGATTTATTCAATTACAATATGCAAACGTACTTACATTGCTGACTGCTGGAGCAAAGATGAATCCTGTCCAGTGAAGAACTGACTTCAATGCCAGCAGACTTGTCGGATCTACGGAAAAACATTTAACACGTTGAATAATAAAATTTATTCTTTAAAAAAAGAAATTGATTCAATTACAATGTGCAAACATACTTACATACTTACGTTCTTGGATTGCAGTGCAGCCTTGGGTCCACTTCTCGGTACAGTTGGCTCTAATACCAGTAACGAACATTATAAAAAAAAAAAAAGAAAAATAAAAGATTATTAACGCGTCCGTTTGAATTTTCATCGGCGAACAAACACTGATTCTACATTTGTGTATGGCTATTATGATTATATGTAGCAAGAGCTATTGGGCTCTGAGGAAAAATGTTTGATACGTAAAAAAGCACTGACTCGAATGGTGGCATCGCGCGCGACCACGAAAATTCCTAAAAGAAATGCATTAATGGGGAATGTGGAATAGCGTGGAAGTTATTCTCCCTGTCGAACAAATGTTAAAAAAATACTGCTGTACTTATAATGTTGTAACCATCCATTATTCTTCCTATTGATCGTTCAAGTCAGAAATAAAACACGTATTAACACCAATGAATATAATACATTATAACTATTATAAAGAATTTATGAACGATGTGAATGGAATACAGTAGAACTTGAAATATAACTGCGCCATCAACTTGCGCAGTCGGGCTGCGCATACCGACTGCGCATGCTAACTGCGCATGCCGACCGCGCATACTAACTGCACATACGGATTGCACGATGACGCAATAATTTCCGAACTTGCGTTTGAAAATTGAACGCAACTGTAATTACGACCTTTTCGTAAAAATAATAAAAATTATTGTTTAAGACAAAATTATGATGATGTTGTAAAATATTCGATACCGAAATAATGTAATATATGAATTATTTCGTTTTCTAAGTCAAATATAACAAGATTTAATGAATATTTTCATAATCTCAAATATAGTCATAATTACATATTATAAAATGATACATGCAACAAATTACCAATAAAGTACTTACGTACACTTAATAAGTCTGGCTTCGACATAAGAAATTCAGCATTACCATATTTCCACGAAGGCTTGGCAAATTTGAAGGCGAGTGAACATGGCGTCCGTACTTCGTTCTCAAACACGTTCGTTAACGTCTGATGCTTTCTACACCATTCTTACGATCAACCAACGTACTGCACAGAGGAAAATCATAATTTAGTACAAATATGTAAAAGTATCAGTAAATAGATTGAAATGTGAGAATAATCGTACTGAAATTTCGATTCAAAGACGCGATAATATACGTACCAGAAATTGGATCGCACGTCCAGTTGCCGCGACGTTCAAAAGAAGAATGACCCCACCCTATCATGGCGTTGCCTAGCCGTCAGCGGATTGGTCGAGAGACCTAGCTCTTCCCGCCATTTCAAAAGCCCGCGATAGCCGGAAGATTTGAACTTCGTGGAGGCTGTTTTGTCTGACAAATCACGTGACTGGGGCGTATATATCGTAGGAACCAGGATAACATACTGAAAAATTTGTATTCCGCTATTTAATGGTCGCAAATAATTTGTTTA
>NW_016911208.1:0-313 GCF_001483705.2 Eufriesea mexicana | reverse complement strand
TGCTCTCTACAGTGATCTAATATATTCTGCTCGTCTCTGGTGAGACCAGCAATAATATGCGTGACACGTTTGGATGAGTTAGGTTCCGTCCGCTTTGGTTAGGTTGGGATAGGCTTGGTCAAGATGGGTTTTGTTTTTTGTGCTATACACTGCCATTCTGTGCATTCTTGCCCACAGCTGAGCTCTAGTATATTCTGCTTTGCTATGCGGAGGCCAGCTGCAGTAATCTCGACACGTTAGTCTGAGTTAAGTTGCGTTTGGTTATGTTACGTTTAGTCAGGTTAGGATAGGAAAGCTCAGACTTTTGCTCCAT
>NW_016911207.1:0-4666 GCF_001483705.2 Eufriesea mexicana | reverse complement strand
GCGTAGCAACGAGGAGCGCAGAAATCCACCGAACACCAGTATATTTCACAAAAGTCAAAGTTGTACTATCATAAACTGACCATGTGTAACGAAGCCAATCGATTATAACTAAACCTGACGTGCCTGCAACACAATTTCAGACACCCTCATGGCATAGCAGAGCATATTGGAGAAATGCGGAGCGCAAAATTCCACCGAATTGGAGTGTATTGCAGAAAAGTTAGAGCCACCCGTTCCTAACGTAACAAATCGTAACGTAACCAAGCGTAACATAAATCATGGTAACGTGCAGTGGCGACTACTGCTCACCTCCTCAGATTCGAGCGGAGTATGGTAGAGTACAGTAGGGCGCAGAAATCCACGGAATAGCACAATATAACACGAAAGTGATAGCATAGCAGACCTAACCCAAACAAACATAACATAACCAATCGTAGCATAACACAACCTATCATGCCCAGACCTCTATTGCTGGCGCCCCCAGTGCCAGGCAGGGCATATAAGGTCACAGCCGAGTGCAGAAATCCAACGAATGACAGTGTACAGCACAAAAGTAGAAGCTTTCCTAGACTGGCTTAACCAAACGAATCGCAACCAAGCGTAATATAGCTCTACTTAACGTGCCTCGACCATTGTTGCTGACATTCCCAGATACAAGCGGAATATGCTAGAGGAGAGTAGAGCGCAGAAACCCACCGAATAGCAGTGTGTATCTCAAAAGTCAACTCTACCCTATCCTAACCTATCCGAACGTAATATAAACAAACGTAACCTAATTTAACCTAACGTGCAGGTACCACTATTGCTGACCTTTCTACAGCAAAGTAGAACATATTACAGCACAGTAGAGCGCAGGAGTCCACTGAATAGCAGTGTATAGCACAACACTTAAAGCCATTCTTTCGCAACCTAACAAATCAAAGCAGAGCCAAACGTAGTATAAATCATATTAACGTGCCACGACGACTATTTCTGGCCTTCCCAGGTCCGAGCAGAGCGTAGTAGAGCACTGTAGAGCGCAGGAATCCACAGAATCGCAATGTATAGCAGAAAATTCGAAGCTACAGAAACCAAACCAGATCTAACGTAACCAAGACAAACGTATCATATTTCAATCTATTATGCAGAGACCGCTATTACTGGGCTCCCCAGAGAAAAGCAGAACATAATGCAACACAGCTGAGTGTAGAAATCAACCGAATAGCAGCGTATACCGTGAAAGTCGAATCTATCCATACCTCACCCAAACTATCATAACGAAACCAAACGTAGCCTGACTCAAGCTAACGGGCCGAGACCAATATTACTGGCCTCCCCAGAGTCCATCGGAGCATAGTAGAGCAACGTAGAGCGCAGAAATCCAACGAATAGCAGTTTATGGCACAAGAGTCAAAGCTACGTTATCCTGACCTAACCAAACGTAACATAACCGAACGCGACTCCACTCCACCTAACGTCCCGAGGCCACCCGTGCTGGCCTTGCCAGTGCCAAGCTGAAAATATTAAAGCACGGAAGCGAGCAGGTATCCAACTAAGAGCAGGATATAGCACTAAAGTCAAACCTATCCTCCAATAACCTGTCCAACCTTAACATGATCAAGCATATCTTTTCTCTAGCTAACGTGACGCGACCACGATTACTGGCCTCCCCAGAGCAAAGTAGGAAACGATAGTGGAGAGCAGGACGCGGAAATCCACAGAATCGCAGTGTTTATCATAAAAGTCAGGGATGCGCAGGCTTAACTCAAGCCAAAGTAACCGGACATAACCAAACATACCCTAACTGGACCTAACAGGCCGAGACCGCTATTGCTGTCATTCCCAGAGCCAAGCCGGACGTACTAGATCACAGTACAGCGCATAAATCCACCGAATAGCAGTCTGCAGCTCAAAAGTCAAAGCTATCCCGACAAAACGTATTCTGACCCAACCTAACCGTACGTAACGCGACTGAACATAACGTGCCGAGGCCACTATTGCTGTCATTCCGAGAGCGAAGCTACGGGCGTTAGAGCGATTTAGGGCGCAGAGATCCAACCAATAGCAGACTATGGCAACAAAGTCAAAGCTATCCCCTACAAACTTCACTAGTTATAACATGACCAAGACTAACCTAACAAAATGTAACGTGCCGCGAACACCATTGCTTGCCTCCCGAGAGTCAAGCAGAATATACTAGAGCATTGCAGAGCGCAGAGATCCACCGTAATACAGTGAATGACACAAAAGGCAAAGATACCATAACATAACCGGACCTACCCTAACCAAATCAAACATATCGTAGCACAGCACAATGTGCCGCGACCTCTGCTGCTGGCATCCCCGGAGCTAAGCAGAATATATTAGAGCACTGTAGATCACAGAAAACCACGGAATAACAGTGTAAGGCACAGAAGTCAATGTAGCCTATTCTAACCAAGTCAAACGTAACCTACCCAAACGTAGTGTAACTTAACATAACGTGCCGAGACCACTATTGCTGGCCTCCCAGAGCCGAGCAAAGCATATTAGAGCACACTAGATCTCAGAAATCCTCCGCCTAGCAGTGGAGAGCACAAGAGTCAAAATAGCCTAACCTATCCCAGCCATACGTGACATACCCGTACGTAACATAACTGAACCCAATTAGCCGAGACCACAACTGATGGCCTCCACGGAGACGAGCAGAACATAGTAGAGTATAGCAGATCACGGAACTCCACCTGACTACCACAATTTCTGGCACCCGCAGAGCCAATCAGAATATACGGAACAACAGCAACGCGCAGAAATCCACCGCATTGCAGCGTAAAGCAAAAAATCAAACATATCCTGACATAGTCCGCCCTTACGTAGCCTAACCTAAGGCAGCGTAACCCAACAGCGCTAACCGTGACCACTGCAGCCAGGCTGCACAGAGCCAAAAGAATACAGTAGAGCACAGTAAACCACATCAACCCACCGGATAATAGTGTATAGCACGTAATTCGAAGCCACCATAACCAAACTTAACCTAACATAGCCAAATCAAACGTAGCCTAACTCAGCATTCCGTGCCTCGAAAACTATTGCTGGCATTCACAGGAATGGCAGTGCAGAGCACGCATGCTGAACGTAACAGGACAGAGCTTGACTCAAACTAACCTAACAAACGTAGCATAACGCAACCTAACGTGCCGAGAACACAATCAATGGCCACGCCTGTACCAAGCAGAGCATATTAGTGCACACTGGGGTGCAGAAATCCTCGGAATAGCAGTGAATAGCACAAAAGTCAAAGTAGCCTATCCTAACCTGTTCAAACGTAACAAATCCAAACGTAACCTAACGCAACCTATCCTGACGAGACCACTATCGCTGGCCCCGTAGATACAAATAGAACCTGCTAGAGCACAGTGGTGCGCAGAAATCAACCGCGCTGCAGTAAATAGCACGAAAGTCGAAGATATCCTATCACAACATGACACAACCTAACCAAACCGAACGCAGCATAGCTCAAAATCAAGTGCCGCGACCTGTGCTCCTGGCCACCACTGAGGCGAGCAGTGTTTAGCACAGCACATTATATCAGAGAAGCTGACTGAATAGCTGTGTATATCCCAAAAGGCCATGTAGCCTATACTATCCTCACCAAACGTAACGTAACCGAACGTATTATAGCTCAACATAACGTGCCGATACCACTATTGCTGGCCACCCGATAGCCAAGTAGAACATACTAGAGCACACTGGAGCGCAGAAGTCCACCGAATTGCGGTATATAGCACTAAAGACAAAGCTGTCCTATCCTAATATATCCGATCTTGACATAACCAAACATAACATAACTAAACCTAACGTACTCAAACCGCTATTGTTGGCCTCCGCACAGTCGAGCAGAACTTACTAGAGGACAGTAGGGCGCCGAAGTCCATAGGATCGCAGTGTATAGCACAAAAGTAATATCTATCCAGACATAAGCCAGGCTAACATAACCTAACCGAACGTAGCCTGCCCCAAAATAACGTGCTGCGCCCACTATTGCTGGCTTCCCCTGAGCTAAGCCGAAAAAGACTAGAACACAGTAGAGAGCAGAAATCCACCACATTGCAACGTACAGCACAAAAGTCAAACATATCCTGATCTAACTTGGCCCAACCAACCCTATCCAAACGTAGTGTAGCTGAACATAACGTGACGAAACCAGCATTGCTGGCCGCCCAGAGCCAAGCGGAGAGAATTAGAGCACATTAGAGCGCACAAATACAACGAATAGCCGTGAAGAGCACAAAAGTCAAAGTAGCCTATCCTAACCTAGCCAAACGTTACATATCTAAACGTAACATAAATCAAACTTACATGACGAAACCACTAGTGCAGGCATCCACAGAGACAAGCAGAATGTACCGCAAAGCGCAGGAATCCACCGCAATGCAGTCAATAGCGCAAAAGCCGCAGGTATCCTGGCATAACCTGACCTTGCATAACCTACCAATCGTAGCATACTTCAACATAACGTGCAGCGACCACAGCCCGTTTCCTGCCCGTACCGAAACAGAATATATTAGAGCGAAGTGGATCACCGGAATACACCGATGAACGGTGTACAGCACGAGACTCAAAGCTATCCCAGCAATACTTAACGTAACCTGACATAACCAAACGTAACCTAGCTCAACCTAACATGTTGCAGTCGCTATTGCTCGCC
>NW_016911206.1:0-548 GCF_001483705.2 Eufriesea mexicana | reverse complement strand
ATGGATGGATGGATGTATCGAATGGTAGACGTACGAATGGAAGGATGTATGGACGTATGGATCTGTGGATATATGGATCTATGGATGGATGGATGTATGGATGGATAGATGTATGGATCGATGGGTGTATGGATGGGTGCTTGTATGGATGGATGTATGTATGGTTCGATCGATGTATGTATGAGTGGATGTATGGATGGATGGATGTATGGGAAGATGGAAGTATGGATGGATGTATGTATGGGTGAATGGTTGTTTGGATTGATGGATGTATGGATGGATTGAGGTATGTATGGACGGATGTACGGAAGTATGGATGTATGGATGTATGGCTGTATGCATGTATGGATGTATGGATGGATGGATGTATCTGATGTATCGGATGATGGACGTACGAATGGATGCATTTATGGAAGTATGGGTGTGGGGATGTATGGATGAATATATCTATGGATGGATGGATTTATGTTTGGATGGATTTATCAATGGGTGGAAGGGTGGACGTATGTTTTTATGTATGCATGGATGTATGTATTGATGCATTTACG
>NW_016911205.1:0-508 GCF_001483705.2 Eufriesea mexicana | reverse complement strand
CGTCTGGAAATTTCAATTTTATACACATATACGACTATTGCCGTGGTGAGCTAACTTTCTTGCATAAATAAGGAGGAAAGATACCATTTGCGTGCAATACCAGTTGCAGTGTTATAGAATCTGGCTGGAAGACTCAGTTTGATTGATATTTTCGACTAACACTGTGGTTAGCTGACTTTCTAGCATTAACAAGGAGGAAGAATAATACTGGCGTGCCATTGCCCTTGCAATGCAATATAATCTGGCTGGAAAATTCAACTTTGTTGACATTTTCGGAGAATATCGTGGTGAGCTGACCACCTTGCATAGATAAGGAGGAAAGATTCTATTGGCGTGCAATTGCAATCGCAGTGCTATAGAATCTGCATGGAAAATTCAATTTTATTGACATTTTCAAATAATATCGTGGTGAGATAACTTTCTTGCATAGATAAGGAGGCAAGATTCTGTTGACGTGCTATAGCCGTTGCAATGCTATAGAATCTGCCTGGAAGATTCAACTTTATTG
>NW_016911204.1:54445-75362 GCF_001483705.2 Eufriesea mexicana | reverse complement strand
GTTGAGTTACGCTTCGTTTGGTTCGGTTATATTTGTCTGTGTCAGGTTCAGGTGGCTTTGACTATTCTGCTGTACACAGCGTTTCTATGGATTTCTGCGCCCAACTCTCCTGTAATGTGTTCTGCTTGACTCTAGGGAGGGCAGCAATAGCGCTCTCGGCACGATAGGGTCAGTTAGGTTACGTATGGTTGCGTTACGTATGGCTAGCTTAGGATAGGATAGCTTTGACTTCCGTGATTTGCACTGCTTTTCGGAGGATTTCTGCACTCTACACTCCTCTAATATCTCCTGCACGGCTCTGAGGAGGCCAGAAAACGTTCTCTCGGCACGTTAGGCACAGCTAGGTCACGTTCGTTTTTGTTAGGTTTGATAAGGCTAGGATAGGGCAGCTTGGTCTTTTGTGAATTGCACTGCGAATCTATGGACTGCTGCACTCTACTCTCCTCTAATGTGTCCTGCTTGGCCCTTGGAAGGGCAGCAATACAGGTCACGTCACGTTAGGATGAGTTAGCTTACGTTTGGTTACGGCAAGTTTCGTTTGGTTAGAATAGGACAGCTTTGTCTTTTGTGTTGTACACTGCTACTCGATGGATTTCTGCGCCCACCTAAGCTCTAGGACATTCTGCTTGGCTCTGTGGAGGTTAGAAGTCTCTGCACGTTAGGTTGGGTTAAGATACGTACGTTTATGTTACGTTCCGACATGTTACGATAGGATAGATCCGACTATTGTGCAATGCACTGCGAATCTATGTATATCTGCGCTCTACTCTACTCTAGTATGACCTGCCGGTCCTTGCGGAGGGCATCGACAATTTTGTCGCCACGTTTGGATTAGGTATGTTACGTTTCGCTACGTTACGTTTGGTCAGGTTAGGGAAGGGGAGCTATGACTTTAGTACTGTGCACTGCTATACGGTGGATTTCTGCGCTCTACTGTGCTCTAGTATGTTCTGCTTGGCTCTCTGGAGGTCAGCAATAGCGGCCTTGGCACGCTAGGTTAAGCCAGGTTACGCTTGGATAATTTACGATAGGATAGATTGGACTTGTGTGCCATACACTGCTCCTCGGTGGGTCCATGCGCTTTACGTTGCTCTAGTATACTCTGCTCGGCCCTTGGGTGGCCAGTAATAGTGGCCCCGATACGACAGGTTGTGTTATGATGCGTACGGCTATGTTACGTTTGGTCGGGTTAGGATACGATAGTTTAGACTATTGTGCTATACAATGCGCTTCTGTGGATTCCGGCGATCTGCATTTCCCCACTATACTCTGTTTGACTCTCGGAAAGACACAAATAGTGGCCGCGGCAAGTTAGGTTGGGTTAGAGCACGTTTGGCTAGTTTAGGCCACGTTGCGTGATATTATGGTTGCTTTCACATTTGGCAGCGCACTGCTATTCTATGGGCGTCGGCTCTCCACTGTGCGCTAACACAATCTGCTTGTGTCTGTGGTCGCCAGGATTAGTGGCCGCGGCACGTTTGGTTGGGTTATGGTACATTTGGTCAGGTTAGGTTAGGTTAGGTTTGGTCCGGATATCTCTGATTTTTGCGCTATACACTGCAATGCGGTTGATTTCTACACTATACTGAGCTCCAGTATATTGTACTTGTCTCTGCGGTGGCCGGTAATAGTGGTCCCGGCACGATAGGTTGGTGCAGGATGCATTTGGTCATACTGCAGCTGGCTAGGTTTGGAGGTGGTGGCATAGGCTGTTGTGCTATACACTGCTCTTCGATGGATATCTGCGATCTAATCCACTCTAACATGTTCTGCTTGGCTCTGGCGATGGCAGCAATAGTGGTCTCGGCACGGCAGGTTTAGTTACGTTACGTTTTGCTTGGCCAAGTTGGGCAAAGTTTGGTAAGTGTAGCAGTGACTTTTGTGCTGTACACTCCTATTCGGTGGACTTCTACTCTCTACTTTGGTCTCATATGCGCAAATTGGCTCTGCGGATGCCAGAAATAGTTGTTGCGGCGCGTTAGTTTCAGTTAAGCTTCGTTCGGCTATGTTACGATCCGACATGTTAGTATAGGGTAGCTTCGACTGTTGTGCTTTGAACTGCGATTCAATGGATATCTGCACTCTACTCTCTTCTAATATACCCTACCTGGCGCTGGGAGGTCAGCAACAGTGGTCGTGGCACACCTGGTAGTACGTTACGTTTGGCTATAATACGCTTGGTCAGGTTAGAAGAGGACAGCTTTGACTTTCGTGTTATGAACTGTTGTTCGGAGGAATTCTGCGCTCTACTGTGCCCTCATGTGTTTCGCTCTGCTCTGGGACGAAATCAGCAATAGTGCTCTCTGCACGATAGGCTGAGGTATGTTGCGTCTGGTTATGTTACGTTTAGATAACTTAGGACAGGGTACCTTTGACTTTCGTGCTATACACTGCTCTTCTGTTCATTTCTGCACTCTACGTCGCTACACTATAATCTGCTCGACACTCTGGAGGCCAGCAATTGTTGCCGCATTACGATACGTTGAGCTACGCTACGTTCGGCTATGTTGGGTCACGCTGCGTTAGCTATCGTTAGCTTTGACCTTTGCGATACATACTGCTATTCTATGGACCTCTGCGCTCCACATGGCCTACCGTAATCTTCCCGAATCTGGGGAGTCCATCAACAGTCGTCGCGGCACGTTGCTTCGGGATATGTTACGATCGGCTATGATTCCATTCGCTAGGTTAAGGAGGGGTCGCTATACTTTTGCGCTACACACAGCTTTTCGGTGGATTTCTGCGCTCTTCTTTGCTATAATACATTCTTCTTTGTCCTCGGGTGCCCAGCAATAGTGGTCGCGACTCGTAATGATGAGTTATGCTTCATTTGGTTAGGTTACATTGTTTGTGCTGGGTTCGGATAGCTTCGACTTAGCTGCTGTACACTGCGATTCTATGGATTTCTGCGCTCCGCGCAATCCAATATGTTCTGCTTGGCCCTAGGGAGGCCTACAAAAGCGGTCGCGACACGTTTGGTTGACTTGCGTTACGTTTGATAATGATACGGCTGGTTAGCTTTGGAGAAGATAACTTTCGCTTTTGTGCTACACACTGCTATTCTGTCGCTTTCTGCCCTCCACCATGCCTAGTATATTCTGCTTGGCTCTGGGGATGTCAGCAACTTTGGTCTGGCATGCTAGGTTGAGCTATGTTACGTTTGGTTTGGCGGGGCAAGCATGGCTTTGACTTTTGTACTGTATACTGCCATTCGGTGGATTTCTTCGCCCTACTATGGTCTTATATGCTCTGCTAGGCTCTGACGATGCCAGCAATAGTGGCCGCGGAACGTTAGGTTTTGCCATGTTACGTTTGGTTATGTTAGGTTAGGCTACGATTGCTTAGGACGGCTTTGACTTCCGTGTTACACAATAGTATTCGTTCGATCTCTGCTCTCTACTATGCTGTGACGAAATCAGCAATAGTGCTCTCTGCACGATAGGCTGAGGTATGTTGCGTCTGGTTATGTTACGTTTAGATAACTTAGGACAGGGTACCTTTGACTTTCGTGCTATACACTGCTCTTCTGTTCATTTCTGCACTCTACGTCGCTACACTATAATCTGCTCGACACTCTGGAGGCCAGCAATTGTTGCCGCATGACGATACGTTGAGCTACGCTACGTTCGGCTATGTTGGGTCACGCTGCGTTAGCTATCGTTAGCTTTGACCTTTGCGATACATACTGCTATTCTATGGACCTCTGCGCTCCACATGGCCTACCGTAATCTTCCCGAATCTGGGGAGTCCATCAACAGTCGTCGCGGCACGTTGCTTCGGGATATGTTACGATCGGCTATGATTCCATTCGCTAGGTTAAGGAGGGGTCGCTATACTTTTGCGCTACACACAGCTTTTCGGTGGATTTCTGCGCTCTTCTTTGCTATAATACATTCTTCTTTGTCCTCGGGTGCCCAGCAATAGTGGTCGCGACTCGTAATGATGAGTTATGCTTCATTTGGTTAGGTTACATTGTTTGTGCTGGGTTCGGATAGCTTCGACTTAGCTGCTGTACACTGCGATTCTATGGATTTCTGCGCTCCGCGCAATCCAATATGTTCTGCTTGGCCCTAGGGAGGCCTACAAAAGCGGTCGCGACACGTTTGGTTGACTTGCGTTACGTTTGATAATGATACGGCTGGGTAGCTTTGGAGAAGATAACTTTCGCTTTTGTGCTACACACTGCTATTCTGTCGCTTTCTGCCCTCCACCATGCCTAGTATATTCTGCTTGGCTCTGGGGATGTCAGCAACTTTGGTCTAGGCATGCTAGGTTGAGCTATGTTACGTTTGGTTTGGCGGGGCAAGCATGGCTTTGACTTTTGTACTGTATACTGCCATTCGGTGGATTTCTTCGCCCTACTATGGTCTTATATGCTCTGCTAGGCTCTGACGATGCCAGCAATAGTGGCCGCGGAACGTTAGGTTTTGCCATGTTACGTTTGGTTATGTTAGGTTAGGCTACGATTGCTTAGGACGGCTTTGACTTCCGTGTTACACAATAGTATTCGTTCGATCTCTGCTCTCTACTATGCTGTAGCATATTCTGCATGGCTCCAGGGATGCCAGGAACAGAGGTATCGGCACGTTAGGTTTAGTTATTCTACGTTCTGTTGCGTCAGGTTAGGCCTGTTTTGGTATGGATATCATTGACTTTGGTGCTATACATAACTGCATGGTCACTTTCTGCGCTCTAGTGTGCTCTGGAATATTCTGCTTGGCTCTCGGCATGCCAGCAGTAGTGGTCGCGTCACGTAAGGTTTAGTTATGCTACGTTTGGTAATGCTACGATTGGTTAGGTTAGAAGATGACAGCTTTGACCATTGTGCTCTTCACTGATATTCGGTGGACCTCTGTGCTCTACTGTGCTCTAGTATATTCTGCTTGGCTCTGGTGATGTCAGCAACAATGGTCTAGGCGCATTAGGTTTAGTTATGTCGCGTTTGGTTGGGTTAGGTTAGGGTAGCTCAGTCCTGTGTGCTATGCAATGCCATCCAGTGGATTTCTGTGCTATACTGCGATCTTATATGCTCTGACTTGCTCCGCGGAGGACACGAACAGTGGCCGCGGCACGTTAGTTTGGGATATGCCACGTTTGGTTAGGTTCCTTTTGTTCGTGTCAGGTATGGTGGCTTTGACTTCTCAGCTATATCCTACGATTCTGTAGATTTCGGCGCTCTCATGCCCTGTCATGTGTTCTGCATGGCGATCGGGTGGTCTGCAATAGTGGACTCAGCTCGCTAGGGTTAGTTAGTCTAAGTTTGGTTATGCTAGGTTATGATACGTTATTTTAGGATTTTTCGACTTTTGTGCTGTACACTGCGATTTGGTGGCTTTCTGAGCTCTACTATACTCCAGAAAATTCTGCGCGTTTCCGGGGATGCCAGCAGCAATCGTCTCGTCACGTAAGGTTAAGTTCGGTTACGTCTGTTTATATTACGCTTGAAAGGTGAGGACAGGATATTGTAGACTTTTGCGCTGTAGAATGCTATTCGTTGGTGTTCTGCGATCTACAATGCTCTACTATACTCTGCTCGACTCTGCAGATGCTAGTAATGGTGGTCCCGGCTAATAGGGTTTTGTCAGGCTACGTTTGGCAAGATTAAGTTTGCTTGGGTTAGGATTGGATATGTTTGGCTTGCGAGGTATGAACTGCTAAACGGTGTGTCTCCGCGCTCTACTCTTCTCTATTATACCCTGCTCGCTCTGGTAATGCTAGGAATAGCGGTGGAGGCACGTTAGCTTCAGTCATTCTATGTTCGATTAGGTAGGGTTAGGTTAGGTCAGGTTAGGATATATCTGACTTTTGTTCTATACACTGCAATTTTGCGGCCTTCTGCACTCCACTGTGCTCTAGTATGTACAGCTTGTCTATGGGCAGGCCAGCAATAGCTATTTAACGGCACGTTATGCGAAGTTTTGTTACGTTCGGTTGTATTACGCTTGGATAGGCTACGACAGTGTGAAGCTGACCTTGTGCACTATACTGCTATTCGGATGATTTCTATGCTCTAAATTCATATACCATAACCAGCCCGACTCTTGGGAGGGCAGTAATAGCTGCCTCGGCACGTTAGGTTGGCTTATGTTACATATGTGTATGTTACGCTTGGTTAGGTTATGATATGATAGCTTTGACTTCTGTGCTATACACTGCTATTCGGTGGATTTCTACGATCTACTGAGATCTACTATACTCTGCTTGACTCTGTGTGACCAGCAATAGCGGTTGTGGCACGACAGATTGTGTTAGATTAGGCTTGGTTAAGTTATGTTATGCTACGTTTGGTCAGGATGGCCTTGACATTTGCACCATACATTGCTATTCAGTGGATTTCTGTGCTATACTGCACTCTTACGTGTTCTGCCTGGCTCTTAGGGGGGCAGCAATAGCGGTGTCGGCACGTTATGTTGAGTCAGGCTATGTTTGGTTATGTCCTGTTGGTCTGGGTTAGGCTTGAGTAGCTATGGCTTTTACGGTATAAACAGCGATAATGGTTCTCTGCGTTCTTCTATCCACTAGCGTGTTCCGCTTGACTATGGGGAGGCCAGCAATAGCGGCCGCGGCTCGTTGGGTTGGGTTGGTTATGTTTGGTTATGTTACGGTTGGTAAGGTTAGGAGATGATGGCTTCGACTTTATCGCTATAGTCTGCTGTTAGGTGTATTTCTGCGCCCTTCAGTGGCACAATATTTTCAGCTTTGCTACATTTGGTTAATTTGGGTTAGGTTAGGTTTGTTTTGGGTAACTCTGTCATTTGTCTTATACACTGCAGTTTGGTGACCTTCTGCGTTCTAGTGTGCTCTAGTATATTCTGCTTGTCTCTTTGGAGGCCAGCCGTAGTGGCCCAGGTACGCTGCGTTAGGTTCTGTACGTTTGATTGTATTAAGTTTGGACAGGTTCGGATACGATAAAGTTCACTTTTGTGATATACACTGCTATCCGGAAGATTTCTGCCCTCTACGTTGCTCTATTATGCTCTGCTCGGCTCTGGGAGACAGTAGTAGTGGTCCCGCCACATAAGGCTGCGTTAGGTTACGTTTGGTCAGGATATGTTAGTCTGGGTTATGTTTGGATAGCCTTGGCTTACGTGGTGTACATTGCTGTTCGGTGGGTTTATTCGTCCCACTGTCGTCTAGTATATTCTGCTTGGCGCTATGGTGGTAGGAAATTATGGTACCGGCACGTTAGTTTGAGTTAAGATACGCACGGTTGTGTTACGTTTGGCTATATTCGGATGGGGTAGCTCAGACTATTGTGTTATGCACTGCGATTCTATGCATATCTGCGCTCTACTTTCTTCTCATATGTTCAGCCTGGCTCAATGCAGGCCAGCCATAACGGTATCGGCATGTAGGCATGGGTAAGGTCACGTTGGGTTACGTTATGCTTGGTCAGGTTAGGAGGTGTAGCTTTGATTTTTGTGCTATACACCAATTCTCGGTGGGTTTCTATGCACTATGTTGCACTACAATGCTCTGTTCGACCCTGGGGTTGCCAGTAATTGCGTCTCGGCTCGTTAGGTTGAGTTATGCTACGTTTGGTTATGCTACGTTGGTCTCGGTTAGGTACGGATAGCTTCGCCTTTCGTGGTATAAACTGTTGTTCGATAGATTTCTGCGCTCCGCTGTGCTCCAGTGTGTTCTGCTTGGCTCTGGGGTGGCCACCAGTAGTGGTCTCGGAACAGTATGTTGAGTTACGCTGCGTTCGGTTATGTTAAGTATGTTCATGCTAGGATATGGTAGCCTCGACTATTCGGTTCTGCACTGCGACTCTATGCACTTCTGCGCCCTGATCTCATCTACAATATCCTGCCTGGCTGTGGGGATGGCAGTAATTCTGGTCTCGGCACGTTAGGATCGACGTTGGGAAGGATGGCTTTAACTTTTGTGATATACAATGCTATTCGGCGAGTCTCTGCGCTCTACTGAGATCTAATATTCTCTGCTTTGCTCTGGGCAGCCTAGAAATGGTGGCCGTGGCACGTTAGATTGAGTTAGTCTAAGATTCGTTGTGTCACGATCGGTTATGTTTGTATAGGATGACTTTGACTTTTGTGCTATAAACTGCTAACCGGTATATTTCTGCGTTCCCCATAGATCTAGTATATTATGCTCGATTGTAGGGAGACTAGAAATAGCGGTCGTGGCACGATATTTGAGCAGTGTGGATCGCTGAAATCCAACGAGCAGCAGCGTATAGCACAAAAATCAAGGCTATCCTTTCCTAACCCAGACTAACGTAACCTAACCAAGCGTAACACGTCTCAACCTAACGTCCCGAGACCCCTATTGCTAACCTCCACATAGCCACGAAGAATATACTAAACACAGCACTGCGCAGTAATCCACCACACTGCAGTGTACAGCACAAATGTCAAAGACATTCTAACGCAACCTCTCCAAACCTAACCTAACCGAACGTAGACTAACTTAGCATAACTTGCCGCGACCACTATTGCTGACCTCCTGGGAGACTATCAGGGTATAGTAGATCAATGTAGAGCCCATGAATCCCCCGAACAGCAGTGTATAGCACAGAAGTCAAAGCCATCCTGACCAAACTGAATCTAACCTATCCTAACCTAACGTAGCGTAACCCATCCCAACGTGCCACGACCGTTACTGCTGGTCTCCCCAGAATCAATCAGATGCTAGTAGGACCATGTACGGCGCAGACATCGACAGAATAGCAGTATAAAGCATAAAAGTCAAAGCCATCCCTACCAAACTTAGTCAAACCTAAGCTAACCAAACGTAACATAGCACAACCAAACGTGCCAGGGCCATTAATGCTGGCCTCCCCACATACAAGCAGAGGCTAGTACAGCAATACAGAGAGCAGATATCGTCCGAATAGGAGAGTATAGCACAAATGTCACTGCTACCCTGACCAAACCTAACATAACCTGGCCAAGCCAAGCGTAAACTGACTCAACCTAACACAAACACAAGCAGAGCATATTAGGGCACAGCAGATCGAAGGAATCAACTGTATAGCAGTGTACAGCGCGAAAGTCAAAGTTACCATATCCTAACATGACCAAGCCTAATCTAACCATATGCAGTTCAACTGTGCCTTACGCGCCGAGACCACAATTGCTGGCATCCCCATTGCCAAGCATAGCATATTAGAGCTCAGTAGGGCGCAGATGTCAGCGGTATGCAGTGTATGCCGCGAAAGTCACAGCTATCCTATCCTAACCAGGCCTAGCGTAACGTCAAGAAACGTAACATACCTCAGACTAACGTCACGTGACCACTGTTGTTGCCCTCACCAGAGTCAAGCAGAATATATTAGAAGGGAGCAGTGCGCAGAAATCAAAGGAATCGCAGTGCATAGCACAAGAGTCGAAGCTGCAGTAACCTATCATAGCCGTACGTAGCATAGGCGAACGCAGCTTAACTCAGACTAACGTGACGAGACCAATACTGCTGGCATCCCCATAGCACAGCAGAATATACTAGAGCACAGCGGAACGCAGAAATCCACCGAATAGCAGTGCATAGCACAAAAGTCAAAGCCATCATAACCAAACGTAACCAAGCTAATGCAAACGTATCACGACTACAATTGCTGGACTCCCCAGAGGCAAGCAGAGCATAATAGAGGAGGCTAGTGCGTAGAAATCCATTCATTCGCTGTGTGCAGCAGAAAAGTCGCAGCATCCAAACGTAACCGAAGCTAATATAACCTAACCGAATGTATCCTATTTCAACATAGCGTCCCGAGACTACTATTACTGGCCCCGCAGAGTCGCGCAGAGTATAGCAGAGCAACGGAGAGCGCAGAAATCCACCGAATAGCATTGTATAGTGTATGGGTCAAAGCAGTCCTATCTGAACTTAACCAAACCGAACATAGTCTAGCGTAACGTATACCAACCAATCCTGCAACATCCGCTATTGCTGGCCCCCAGATACAAGCAGATGCTAGTAGAGCAACGTTAAATTCTGCGCGTTTCCGGGGATGCCAGCAGCAATCGTCTCGTCACGTAAGGTTAAGTTCGGTTACGTCTGTTTATATTACGCTTGAAAGGTGAGGACAGGATATTGTAGACTTTTGCGCTGTAGAATGCTATTCGTTGGTGTTCTGCGATCTACAATGCTCTACTATACTCTGCTCGACTCTGCAGATGTGAGTATAGCACAAACGTCGAAGCTATCCTATCCTAACCTAACCAAACGTAACATTACCAAACGTAGCCTACATCAGACATACGTGCCGGCACCGCTATAACTGGCCTCGCCAGTGTCCAGCAGAGTATAGTGGAGCAATACAGAGCGCAGTGATACGTCGAATAGCAGTGTATAGCACATACGTCACAGCCACGTTATCCTAACATGTACATACGTAATATATCCAAACGCAACCTAACATAACCTAACGTGCCGGTACCACGGTTACTGGGTTCCTCAGAGCCAAGTAGATTATACTACAGCACAGCAGAGCGTAGAAAACCTCGAAAGAGCCGCGAATAGCCAAAATGTCAAAGACATCCTAACATAGGCTGACACAACATACCCTAACCAAACGTGGAGTAAATAAACCGAAATGGCCAGGACCACTACTTCTGTTCTCCCCAGTGCCAAGCCGAATATACTAGGGTACAGCAGAGCGCAGAAATACAACGGACAGCATTGTGTACCACAAAAAACGAAGCCATCATAGCCAAACCAAACACAACCAAGCTTAACCAAACGTAACATAACCAAGCGCAAGATAGTCAGCCCTAACGTCCCTAGGCCACTATTGCTGGCCACCCCAGTGCCAAGCGGAACATACGGCAGCACGGTAGCGCGCAGGAATCCAACGAAAAGCAGTTCATACCACGAAAGTCAAAGCTATGCATAGCTAACACAAACTCACGTAACATAACCGAACGTAGCCCAACTCAACCTATGGTGCCGAGGCCACTATTGTTGGACCCGCCATAGCAAAGAGGAGCATATTAGATCACAGTAGAGTGCATAAATCCGCCGAATAGTGTTCAGCACAAAAGAAAAAGCTGTCCTAGCATGACCTAACCAAACGCAGCATAACCGAACGTGACGTAACCCAACTTCACCACCCCACACCACTACTGCTGAACTCCCCAGAGCCAAGCAGAATATACTACAGCAGAGTAGATCCTATCCTAACCTGACCTAACCGAACTCAACCAAACGTTGCCTAACTCAGCATAATGTACCGAGACCACTATTGCAGTCTTTGCCAGGGACAAGCTGAACATACCATGCAGAGTGGACGCCGACAACCACCGATTAGCGGTGCATAGCACGAAATGCATATCTATACTCTCCTAACCTACCCAATCGTAACATCCCCAAGCATAACCTAACACAACCTAACGTGCAGCGGACGCTATTGCTTGGTGTCCCCATTGTCGAGCAGGTTATGATAGTGCACGGCAGAGCGCAGAAGTCTACCGAGTTACAACCGATGCCAAGAATGTCAAAGCTATCCAAACCTAACCCAAACGAACATAACCTAGCCAAACGTAACGTAACTCATCCTATAGTGCCGAGACCACAACTGCTGGCCTCCCCAGAGTCGAGCAGATCACAGTAGAGCAACGTAGAACGCAGGAGTCCACCGAATAGCAATGTACAGCTCAAAAGTAGCAGCTATACTGCTCTAACCTATCGAAACGTAATATAATCAATCGTATCCTAACAAAACCGAAAGTGCCGAGAATGCTGTTGCTGGACTCGACAGAACCAAGCAGAACATACTAGAGCACAGTAGAGCTCAGGATTCCTCCGAACAACAGTCTATAGCACGAAAGTCGTAAGAAACCAAACCTAATCCAAGCTAACATAGCCTAACCAAACTTAGCCTAACTTAGCCAACCGTGCCGAGAAAACTATTACTGGAACCCCGGAGTGGAGCAGAGTATTGAAGAGCAATGCAGAGCGCAGAAATCCTCCGAATACTGGAATATGGCGCAAAAGTCGAAGTTGCCATATCCAAACCGAACCAACCGTAACATTACTAAACACACCCTAACGCATCCTATCAATCCATGTCCACTAACGCTGGTTTTCCCAGAGTAGAATATAGTCGAGCTCAGTAGAGCGCAGAAAGCCGATAAATAGAAATGTATAGAGCAAAGGTCATGATATCCAGATATAACCAGACATATCTAACCTAACCAAGCGTAGAGTAACTCAACCTAACGTGTAGCGGCCAATATTGTTGGCTTCACCAGAGACAAGCAGAATGTGGCAGAGCACAGTAGAGCACAGAAATCCACAGGATACACGAGCTGAGCACATATGTCAAAGATATCCTAACCTAACAGAAACAAACGTAACCTAACCAAACGAGACCTATCTCAACCCAACGCGCCGCGGACATTGTTTCTGGCCTCTCCAGAGCAAAGCAGAGCGTACCAGAGCACAGCAGCGCGCTGATATCTTCCGAATAGCAGTATATAGCACAAAAGTCAGACATATCCTATACTAACCTAACCAAACGTAACGTAACAGCTTGCAGCGTAACTAAACCTAACGTGACAAGACATCTATTGCTGCCCTCTCCAGAGCCAAGCAGAACATATTGGAGTACTGTGGTACGCAGCAATCTATCGAACAGCTGCATATATCACAACGGTCAGAGACTACCTGTCCTAGCATAACCATTCGTCACATAAGCAAACGTAACATAACTCAAGCCGACGTGCCGAGACAACTATTGCTTGCATTCCCAGAACCAACCAGAATTACTTAGGGCGGAGTAAAGCGCAGAAGTCCCACGAATAATAGTGTAAAGCACGAAAGTCAAAGCTACCGTTACCAAACATAACGCAACCTAACCAAACCGAACGTAAACTAACTCAGCCTAACGTGCAATAGCACTATTGCTGGCCTCCGCAGAGCCAAGCGGAGAATATTACAGCGCAGTAGAGCGCAGAAGTCAACTGAATAGCAGTGCATAGTGCAAAAGTCAAAGCTACACTATCACAACCTAACCAAGTGTTACGTAGCCAAACGTAACCCAACTCAAACTAACGTGGTGTCGCGTCCATTTGAGCCCTCCCGTCAGCCAAGCAGAACATATTGTAGTGGAGTAGGGCGCAGAAATCCATAGCAAAGCAGTGTGTAGTACAAAAGTCAGAGCTACCCTGTCCTAACCAAACTAAACGTAACATAACCGAACGTAACCGAACTCAAACTAACGTGCAGAGAAAACTACTGCTGCCCAACCTCCACGAGACAATCAGAAAATTTTTGGAAGCTGTAGGGCGCTAAAGGCCACCGAATAGCGGTGTATGGCACAAAGGTCAAAGATATCCTATCCTAAGCTAACCAAACGTAACGTAACCAAGCGTAACCTAGCACATACAAACGCGCCGAGAACACCATTACTGGCAGCCCCAGAGGTATGCAGGATGTATTAGAGAAAAGTAGATCCCAGAAATCCGCCGAATAGCAGTTTGTAGCGTAGAGGTGAAGGCTACTCTATCCCAACCTAACAAAACGTAACGAAACCATGCGTTATATAACTCAACCTGTCGTGCGTATACCACTATTGCTGGCCTCCACAAAGGCAAGCAGAATATATAAGAGAACAAGAGAACGAAGGAACCTGCCGCATTGCAGTGTATAGCACAAGAGTCAAAGATACCCAATCCTTACCTGCGCTAACGTAAACTGACCAATCGTAGCAAAACTCAATATAACCTGCCGAAGCAACTATTGCTGGCCTCTCCAGAGCCAAGTAGAAAATATTACAGCAGAGTACAGCGCAGAAATCCGCCGAATAGCATTGCATAGTGCAAAAGTCAAAGCAATCCTATCATAACCAAACCAAATATTACGTAAACAAACGTAACCTAACTCAAACTAGCGCGACGTGGCCTCAATTTCTGCCCTCCCCACAGCCAAGCAGAACATATTAGAGAAGAGTAGGGCGCAGAAATCCATAGAATAGCAGTGTATAGCACAAATATGAGGAGCCCTATCCTAACCTAACCAAACGAAGCATAACTGAACGAAACCGAAATAAAGGTAGCGTGCCGAGGAAAATACTGCTGGCCTCCACGAAGACAGACCGAACACGCTAGAGTCAAGTACAGGGCAGAAACGCTCCGAACAACAGCGTATAGCACAAGAGCAAAGGAAACCATAACCTACCCTATCCAAACGAAACATAACCAAACGTAACCTAATTCAACCTAATGTGCCGAGACCACTACTGCTGTCCTCCACAGAGCCGAGTAGATCATATTGGAGGAGAGTTCAGCGCAGAAACCCATAGAATAGAAATGCGTCGCACAAAAGTCAAGGCAATCCCAAACTAATGTAACCAAACGTAACATAACCGAACCTATCGTGACGAGGCGTCTATTGCTGCCGACCGCAGAGCCGAGCAGATCATATTACAGGAAGGTAGTACGCAAAGAGCCATAGAATAGCATTGTATAGGACAAAAGACAAAGCTACCCTGTCCTAACATAAACAAACTTAACATAAGCGAAGGGGTCCGAGCCCAAGCTAAAGTTTCGGTAACACCGCTTCTGGTCTGGCTAGAGATAGGCAGAACAGACTGGAGCACAACATAGCGCAGAAGTCCACCGAAGCGCAGTGCGTAGCACAAAGGGGAAAGCTAACCTATCCTATCCTGGCCAGTCGTAGAATGACCATTCCTAGCCTAAATCAAACTAACGCGCCGAGGACACTACTGCTGGCCTCCCCGGTGCCAAGCATTATATGTTAGAGCAGCGTTGAGAGCAGAAATCAGTATAAGAGCAGTGTATAGCACAAAAGTCGAAGTTATCTTACCCTAGCCAAGCCGAACGTAACCTAACCGAACGTATCGTAGCTCAAACTAACGTGCCGAGAGCACTATTGTCGGCCTCCCCAGCGCCAAGCAGGGAGTGTTAGAGTACAGTAGAGAGCAGGAATAGTAGGTCGCAGAAATACATAGAATCGCAGTGTACAGCGGAGGAGACAGAGATATCCAAACCTAACGCAAACAAACATAACACAACCCAACGTAGCAGAGCTCAACGTAACGTGCGGCGACAACCATTGCTGGCCTCCCCAGCGCCAAGCAGTTCATATTAGAGCACAGTAGAAAGCAGAGGCCCACCGAATAGCAGCGTACAGCAGAAAAGTTAAAGCTATCCTATCCAAACATAACCAAACCTTACCTAACCAAGCATAACCTAACTAAATCAAACGTGCCGCGACCACTATTGCTGGCCTGCCCCGAGCTGAGCAGAGCAAAGCAGAGCAATGTAGAACGCAGAAATCCAACGAATAGCAGTGTGAAGCTCAAGAGCAAAGGCTAAGTGTTCCTAACCAAGCCAAACACAATAAAATAAGAAAAACCATACGAACCTGACGAGCCGAGACCACCACTTTTGTCTCACCCAGTGCCAAGCAGAAGACACTAGAGCACAGTAGAGCACAGAAATATAGCGAATGGCAGTGAATAGAACAAAAGTCAAAGCCATCATTGCCAAACCTTTCCCAACCTAGTCTAACCAAACGTAACATAACACAGCTTATCGTGTCTGGAACACAAATGCAGGCTTCTCCAACGCCAAGCAGTGAATATTATAGCACTGAAGGGCGCAGAAATCCACCGCATGGCTGTGCATAGCACAAAAGTCTAAGCTATCCACCCTGCCCTTACCTAAACTTACCTGACCAAAGGCAATTTTACTCAACCTATCGTGCCACGACCAGTATTGCTGGCTACCAGTCATTAAAGCAGAGTATAGTAGAGCAATGTAGATCGAAGAAATCGACCGAATAGCAGTGTGTAACACATGAGCCAAAGCCATCCCTACTAAATGTAAACAAACCTTACCTAGCCAAACGTAACCTAACACAGCATATCGTGCCACGACCCTTAAGGCTACCCTCCCCAGAGTCAAGCAGAGATTAGTAGAGCAATGAAGAGCGCAGAAATCCACCGAATAGATGTGAACAGCACAAAAGTCGATGCTATGCAAACCAAGATAGTACTAACCTAACCTAACAACGCATAACCTGGCGGAATCCGGCGAGCCACGACGAACATTGCTGGCCCCACGGGAGCGAAGCATATTATAGCCGAGCAGCGTTGAACGCAGCGTATAGCACAAAGGGCAAAGATATACGAAAAGGGACCTAACGAAGCCTAACCTGTCAAGGCGTAACATATCTCAAACTAACGTGCCGCGACCACAACTCCAGGCGTCGACAGAGACAAGTAGATTGTGATAAAGCAGAGTAAAGCGCAGAAATCCTCCGAGTATCGACGTATAGCGCAAAAGTCAAGGCTATCCTCTTGCCAACCTAACCAACCGGCACATAGCCAAACGTAAGCTACCTCTACTTAACAGGCGGCGACAACTATTGCTGGTCTCCGCAGAGTCGAGCTGGGTATACTGGACCACAGTAGAACGCAGAAATCCACCGAAGAGCAGTCTGTACCAGGAAAGTCAATGCTATCCAAACCTAACCCAGGCGAACACAACATAGCCAAACGTAATCTAACCAAACCTAACTTGCCCAGACCACTACCTCTGGCCTCGCTAGTGCCTGGAAGAGCATATTAGTGCAATGTAGAGCATAGCAATCCAACGAAAGGCTGTGTATGCCAGGGAAGTGGAAGCTTTTCCGTCCTAACATATCCTAACGTAATACAACCAAACGTAACCAAACATAGCCTAACGTGGAGCGCCACTATTTCAGGCCTCCCCAGGGCCAAGCTGAACACATTAGAGAAGAATGGAGAGCAGGAGTCATAATTATAACTGTGTTTAACACAAAAGTCAAAGCTATTCTCTCCTAACGCTGCCAACCGTAACATAACCAGGCGTAACCTGACACAGACTATCGTCCCACGAACACCATTGCTTGCCTCCACAGAGCCGAGCAGAGCATATTAGTGAAAAGTAGAGCGCAGAAATCCAGAGAAAAGCAGTAAGTACCACAAGAGTCGGAACAACCATGATCAAACCTAACCTAATCTAACATAACCAAACGTAACATAACACTGGCTAACGTGCCGCAACCACTACTGCTGGCGTCCCCAGAGGCAAGCGGAAGATGGTAGAGCACGTAGAACACCGAAGTCCATAGAAAATCCCTGCCGAGCACAAATGTCAAGGATGCCCTATCCGAATCCAACTTAACCTAACGCAACAGGACGTAATTTAACTCAAACTAACATGCCGCGACAACTATGCCTGGCCTCCCCGGATCCAAACAGAACGCATTTGTGGCGAGTAGAACACAGAAATCCATGGAATCACAGAGTATATCCGCAGAGTCAGAGCTACCCAAACCTCACCCAAACACACGATCATAACCAAACATAGCATGGCTGAACCTAACGTACAGAAACCGCTATTGCTGCCATTCCAAGAGCCCAGCTGGACAGACTAGAGCTCAGTACATGGCCGAAGTCCACCGTATATTAGTGTAAAGCACAAAGGTTAAAGCTACGCCAACATAACTTATTCCAACCCGACCTAACCGAATGTAACGTGTCTCAACGTAACGTGCCGAGGCCACTATTGGCGGCATTCCAAAAGGCAAGCTGAAAATATTAGAGCACAGTACGGCACAGAAATCCACCTGACAGCAGACTACAGCACTAAAGTCAAACCTATACTCTCCTAATCTAACCAACCAAAACATAACATGGCTTTCATAACTGGAGCTAACGTGCGGCGACTACTACCGCTGGCCTCGCCACTCCCAAGAACAGCACACTAGCGGTGTGTAAAACGCAGAAATCCATAGAATATCATTGTATATCAGAAAAACCAAAGCTTCTCGTACCTAACCCAAACCAACAGAACATAACCAAACGCAGCCTAACTCAACCTAACGTGCCGACACCTCTATTGCTGCTTTCCCGGAGAAAAGCATGACATACTAAAGCACAGTAGTTCGCAGAAGTCCAAGAAACTGGAGTGTGCAGGACAAAAGTAAGAGCTATCCTGACGAAACGTAGCCTAACCCAACCTAACCGAACGTAACATGACGCAATGTAAGGTGCCGAGACCACCATTGCCGGCCTTGCCAGGCACAAGCTGAAAATATGAGAGCACTGTAGGGTGCGGAGATCCACCTAATAGCAGACAATGGCACTAAAAACAAAGCTATCCTCTCCTAACCTAACCAATCGTAGTATAACCAAACATAACATTACTGAACCTAACGTGCAGATACCGCTATTGTTGCAGTCCCCAGAGCCAAGCTGGACATACTATAGCACAGCACAGCGCAGAAATCTACCGAATAACAGTGTACAGCACAAAAGCTGATGCTACCCTGACAAAACTTTGCCTGACCAAGCCTAACGGAACGTATCCTGACACAGTGCAACGTGCAGAGACCACTATTGCTGGCCTTCCCAGAGCCAAGCTGAAAATACTAAAGCAATGTATGGAGCAGGAGTCCACCTAATAGGAGACAATAGCACTAAAGTCAAATATATCCTCTCCTAACCTAACCATCCATAACATAACCAAACGTAGCATAGCTCAATCCAACGTGCCGAGACGGCCATTGCTGCCCCCCTCCCACCCTTACCCAAGCCGGACATACTAGAGCACAGTAGAACGCAAAAATGAACCGAGTGGCAGCGTTCAACACAAATTTAAATGAACCTTGACCAAACTAACCCGGACTCAACCTAACCGAACGTAACATTATCCATCATAACCAGCCGAGACCACCATTGCTGGCCTTCCCAGAGCCAAGCTGAAAATGTTAGAGCACTGCAGGGCGCAGAAACCCTCCTAATAGCAGATTATAGCAACAAAGGCTTAGCTATCGTTTCCTAACGTAGAGAATCGTGACATGACAGAACGTACCCTAGCTTACCCTGACGTGCCGCGAAATCCTGGCCAAACTTAGCCTAAATCGACCTAACCGAACGTAACCTGAACCAACATAATGTTCCGAGGCCAGTATTGCTTGGCTTCCCAGAGCCAAGCTGAAAATATTAAAGCACTGTAAGGGGCTGAAATGCACGTAATAGCGGACTATAGCACTAAACACGAAGATATCCTCCCCATACCTAACCAACCACAATATGGCCAAACATAACCCAACTGAACCTAACGTGCCGCGCCCTCTATTGCTGGCCTCCACAGAGACAAGCGGAACACGTTACTGGTGAGTAGAACCCAGAACTCAATATAATCGCAGTGTATATCAGAAAAGACGAAGCTGCTCAAGCCTAACCCAAACCAACGGAACATAGCCAGACATAGCCCGACAGAAACTAACTTGCGGAGACCTCTATTTTTGCCCACCCCAGAGCGAAGAAGCGGGTTCTAGAGCACAGCAGAGCGCAGAAATCTACCGAATAGCAGTGTTCAGCACAAAAGCTATATCTACCCTGAACGAACTTAGCATGTCCCAACCTGATCGAAAGTAACCTGACTCGTCATAACGAGCCAAGACCACAGCTGCTGGCCTTGCTGGAGCCAAGCTGAAAATATCGGAGCACTGTAGGGCGCCGAAGTTCTCCTAATTGCAGACAATAGCGCTAAGGTCATAGTTATCCTCACCTAACCTGATCAAACTTAACGCAACCGATCGGAACATAACTGAACCTAACGTACCGCGACAACTATTGCTGGCCTCCCCAGAGTCAAGCGGAACACGATAGTGGAGAGTAGAACGCAGAAGTCCATATAATCGCGGTGCATATCGGAAAGGGCAGAGTCACCATATCCCGACCCAAACAACAGAACAGTGCCAAACATAGCCTAACTATACCTAACGTGCCGATACCGCTAGTCTTGCCATCCCCAGAGCCAAGCTGGACATTCTAGAGCACGGCAGAGTGCCGAAATCCACCGACTAGCAGTGTATAGCACAAAAGGTAAATCTATCCTGTCCAAACTTAGCCTGACCCAACCAAATCGAATGTAACGTGGAATAATGCCACGTGCAGAGGCCACTATTGCTGGCCTTCCCAGCGCCAAGCTGAAGGCATTAGAGCACCCTGTGGCGCAGGACTCCACTTAGTAGCAGACGATAGCACTGAAGTCAAAGCTATAATCTCCGAGCATAACCAACCGTAACATAACAAAGCGTAACATAACAAAACCTTACGTGCCGAGACCGCTATATTTGCCAACCCCAGAGCCCAGCAGGACATACTAGAGCAGGGTAGAGCGCAGAAATCCACCGAATGCCAGTGTACAGCGCAGAAAATGTATCTATTCTGTCCTAGCTTAGCCTGACCCCACCTATCCGAACGTAAGGGGCCCCACATAGCGTGCCGAGACCACAATTTCCGGCCTTCCCAGAACCAATTTGAAAACGTGGAATCATTGTAGGGAGCAGAAATCCACCTAATAGCAGACTGTAGCACTAAAGCCAAATCTATCCCCTCGTAACCTAACCAATGTTAACATAACCAAGCGTAACGTAGCTCAACATAAGCTGCAGCGAACACTACTGCAGCCCCCGCCCCCCTCAATATAGCCAACCAGAACACCTTAGTGGTGAGTAGGACGCAGAAATCCGCAGAATCGCAGTGCACATCGGAAAGTCAGAGTTACCCCAACCTAACCCGAACAGCAGATCTAAATCAGATATAGCCAAACTCAACCTAACGTGCCTAGAACGCTATTGCTGCTCTCACCAGAGCCCGGCAGGACATACTAGTGCATTGGTTATCGCAGAAATCCACAGAACAGCAACGTACAGCTCAAAAGTTAAAGCCTTCCTGACGAAACATTGCCTAACGCAACCTAACCGAACGTAACCTGTCTCAACATAACGTGCCGAGACCACTATTGCTGACCTTCCTAGAGTCAAGCAGAAAATATTAAAGCACTGTAGGGACAGAAGCCCACCTAATAGCAGACTATAACACTAAAGCCAAAGCTACCCGCTCCTAAGCTAACCAACCGCAAAATAACCAAACGTAACCTAGATCATCCTAACG
>NW_016911204.1:0-54307 GCF_001483705.2 Eufriesea mexicana | reverse complement strand
TTTCCTAGCCCAACCTACCCGAACGTAACTCGACTCAACGTAAGGAGAAGAGACCTGTGTGGCTGACCTTCCCACAGCCAAGCTGAAAATATTAAAGCACTGTAGGGTGCAGAAGTCCGCCTAATATCAGACAATAGCAATAAAGTCACGGATATCCCCCTTAAACCCAAACCTCCTTAACATAACCAAACGTAACGTGGCCCAACCTAACGTGCCGAGACGGCTATAGTTGCCCCCCGGCCCCTACCAGAGCCAAGCTGGATATATTAGAGCACAGCAGAGCGCAGAAATCTACCGCACTGCAGTGCATAGCACAGAAGTCAAACATACCCTGACCTAACTAGGCTAAACCTAACCTATCCCAACGTAGAGATACCCGACATAACGTGACGAGACTAACATTGCTGGCCTGTCCAGCCCCATGCATAGCATATTAGAGCACATTAGAGCGCAGGTATCCACCGAATAATGGTACGTAGCACAAAAGACGAAGTAGCCCATCCCAACCTAACCGAACGTAACACACGCAAGCATAGCAAAGCTCAACCTAACGTGCCGAGACCACAACTGCTGGCCTACGCAGATCCAAGCAGAATATGCTAGGGCACAGTAAATCACACAAATCCACCGAATAACAGTGTATACCACGAAAGCCTAAGCTATCCGGATCAAATCATGCCTAACCTGACCTAACCTATCTTAACATATCTCAACATATCTAGCCACAGCCACTATTGCACGCCTACCCGGAATCGGGCGGAGTATAGCCGAGAAATGAGTAGCGCTGTAATGCTCCGAACACCAGTGTATGGCACAAAAGTCAAAGAAATCCTAACCATTCATTCCCAACCTACCCTAACGGAACGTAACATAACTCAGCCGAACATGCTGATACCACTATTACTGGCCGCCGCAGAGCCAAGCAGACCGTATTGGAGCGTAGTAGAGCGCAGAAGGCCACCGAATGGCAGTGAATGGCGCGAAAGTCTAAGATATTCTGTCCTAACATAACCACACTCGTCACACGCAGAGGTAGCCTAATTAAACCTAACGCGCCGAGACCACTATTACTGGCCTCCCCAGAGTCAAGCAGAGAATATTAGAATGCTGTGGAGTGCAGAGGTCGGAGGGTAGCAGCCTGTAGCACTGATGTCTAGACTATCTTGTCCTAGCCTCACCAAACCCAACATACACAGACGTGGCATAGCTCAACCTAACGGGCCGGGACAATTATTGCTGGCCTGTCCAGAGCCAGGCAGCATATACTAGAGCACTGCAGAGCGCGGAAGACCACCGCATTGCAGTGAATAGCACAAAGGCCGCAGATATCCTGACCCAACCAGGCATAACCTAACCTAACCGAACGCAGCATGACTCAACATGACGTGCCTTGACCACGGCTCCTGGCATCCACAGAGCCATGCAGAATGCAGTAGGTCGAAGGTCACAGAAACTGACGGAATGGCCGTGTAAAGCACAAAAGTCGAAGCCTATCCTAACCTAGGGAAGTGTGACACATCCAAACGTAACTTAACAAGTCCGGACATGACGAGGCAAATATTTCTTACCTCCACAGATACAAGAAGGGTATGCTAGAGCACACTAGTACGCAGAAATCTACCGCATTGCAGTGAATAGCACAAAATTCAAAGATACCCTAACATAACCCGGCCTAACCTAACCAAACGAAACGAAGTATGAATCAAGATAATGTGACGCGAGCACTGCTGCCGCACTCCGCGGAGCGAAGCAGAACACAGTAGGGTACAGTAGATCACAGGAACACGCCGCATAATAGTGTATAGCACGAAAGTCAAAGGCACTGTAACCAAACATGGCATTACATAGCCTAATCAAACGTAGCCTAACTCAACATAAAGCGCCGTGAATATTGCGGTTCTCCCCAGTGTCAGCAGAATATAGTAGTTCGCAGACGAGTGCAGAAATCCTCCTAATAGCAGTGCATAGCACGATAGCCAAAGACATCCTCACCGAGTTTGACATACCCTAACCCAACCAAACGTAAGATAACTCAACCTAACGTGCAGAGAACCCTATTGCTGGCCTCCCCAGAGACGAGCAGAAAATATTAGAATACAGCCGGTCGCAGAAACTCACCGAATAACTGTGTGTGGCACGAAAGTCGAAGCCATCCTAACCAAGCAAGCCTAGCCTAACAAAACCAATCGCAACAAAACTTAACCTAACGTGCCACCGCCACTGTTGCTCTCCTCCCCAGTGCCGAGCAGAGTATAATAGAGCAACGTAGAGCATAGGAATGCACAGATATGCAGTGCATAGCTCAAAACTTGGAGATATCCAAACCCAAACTGATCTAACCTTACTTCACCGAACGTAGCATAGCACAATATAACCTGCCGCGACCTTTGCTCCTGGCCTCCCCTAATCCGAACAGAACGTGGCAGAGCACAGTAGATCACAGAAACCCCCCGAATAATAGTGTACAGTACGAAAGTCGTAGCTATCCTAACTAAACTTAGCCTAATCCTACATACCCATACGTAGACTAGTAAAACCTGACATACCACGACCACGATTGCTCACCTCCACAGATTCGAGCAGAGCATAGTGGAGCAATGTAGAGCGCAGGAATCCACCAAATAGCAACGTATAACATAAGAGTCAAAGGTACACTAACCTAACCGGACCTAACCTAACCTATCTGAAGGCAGTATAGCTCATCATAACGTGCCACGACCACTGCTCCCGGGCTCCCATGAGCCAAGTAGAGAGTATCAGAGCACAGTAGGACACAGGAATCCTCCGAATGACAGTGCATAGTACGAAGGCCATAACTACCATAACCAAACATAACCAAATCGAACCTATCCAAACGCAGCATAAATCAACCTGACATGCTTCGACCACTGTTACTGGCCACTCTAGAACCAGGCAGATCATATTGGAGCGAAGTATGGCGCAGATACCCACGGAGAGGCATCGAATGGCACGAAAGTCTGAGGTATACTGTCCTAACATAACCAAACCTGTCATATGCAAACTTAACCTAGCTAAATCTAACTCGCCGAGAACACAATTGCTGGCCTGCCACGAGCCCAGCAGAGAATATTAGAACGCAGTAGAGCGCAGATGATGGAGGATAGCGGTGTATAGCAATGATGTCTAAGCTATCCTCTTCTACCCTCACCATACGTGGAATAGCCGAACGTGGCACAGCTCAACCTAATGTGTCGAGACCACTATTGCTGTCCTCCAAAGCGCCGAGCAGAACTTACTAGAGGACGTCAAAGCGCAGAAGCCCATAGAATCGCAGTGTACTGCACAAAAGTCATATCCACACAGGTCTAACCCAAGCTAACATTGCCTAACCAAACGTAGACTACCTCAACGTAATGTGCCGCGGCAACTATAGCTCGACTTCCCAGAGACCAGCAGAGTATGGTAGAGCAATGTAGAGAGCAGTAATACACATAACAGCAGTGTATAGCACATAAGTCGAGGATGCCCTAACCAAGCCTGGCAAAACCTAACCTAACCAAACGTAGCATAACACAACATAACGTGCGGCGGCCGATATAGATGGCCTTCGTAGATGCAAGCAGAGCATATTAGAACATATTAGAGTGCAGTAAACCACCGAATAGCTGCGTGGAGTACAAAAGCCAATGATATCGTAACTTAAGCTGACCTAACCTAACCTAACCAAACGTAGCCTAACTCAACATCACTTGCAGCGACCTCTATTTATGGCCTTCGTTGATCCAAGCAGAGCTCATTAGAGCACATTAGAGCGCAGGAATCCACCGAATAGCGGCGTAAGGCACAAAAGTCTAAGCTATTCTATCCTAACGTAGCCATGCGTGACATAAGCAGACGTACCTAAACTCTACCTGACGTACCGAGGCCACTACTGCTGGCATCCATAGAGCCAAGCAGAATATATTGGAACACATCACAACGCAGATATCCACCGGATTGCAATGCATAGCATAAGAGACGTAGATACCCTAACATAATCGACATAACCTAACAAAACGAAACGTAACCTAACCCAAACTAACGTGCCGAAACGGCTCTTGCTGGCCACCCCAGTGCAAAGCAGAGCATGTTAGAGCGCACTAGAGCGCAGAAATCCACGGAATAGCAGTGCACAGCAGAAAAGCCTTGGTAGCCCATCCTAACCTAGCCAGACGTAACATATCCTATGGAATCCCAACTCAAGGTTACATGACGAGGCATTTATTGCTGACCTCCACAGATACGAGCAGAGTATACTGGACCACAGTAGTGAGCAGAGATCCACCGCATTACAGTGAAGAGCACAAAAGCCGAAGCTATCCTAACATAACCTGACCTAACCTGACCTAACAGAACGTAGCATAGCGTAACATAGCGTGCAGTGAGCAGTGCTCCTGGCCACGACGGAGGCAAGCAGAAAGTATTGAGCAAAGTAAATCACAGAAAACCACCGAATAACAGTGTATGGCACGAAAGTCGAGGCTACAATTGCCATATATAGCCTAACCTGACCTAACCAATCGCAACATAAATCAACTTAACGCGCCACGGTCACTATTGCTCGCTTACCCAGAATCGAGCAGAGTACTGTAGAGCGATGCAACGTGCTACGCCCGCAATTCCTCGCCTGCCCAGAGTCGAACAGAATATATTACAGCATTGTAGATCGCAGAAGTCCATCAAATAGCAGTATATGTTACAGAAGTCGATGCTATGCTAACGAAACGTAACCAATCCTAACCTAGCGAAACGTACAATATCATAGCATAGCATGCCGCAACCGCTGCTCCTGGCCTTCCCGTAGCCAAGGAGAAAGTAGTAGAGCAAAGTAGATCTCAGAAATCCGCTAAAAAGCAGTGTAAATCACGAACGTCATAGGAGCCAATCCTAACCTAGTCATACGTGACATACCCAGACGTAGCAGAACGCAGCCTAGTACGACGAGACCAACATCGCTGCCACTCACAGGGACAAGCAGAGTGTACTACAGCACAGTAGAGCGCTGGAGTCCACGGCACTGCAGTGAATAGCGCAAAAGCCTTTGGTACCATAATCTAACTTGATCTAATCTAGCATAACCAAACGCACCATAGCCCTACATGACGTAACGCGATCACTGCCCCAGGCCACCCCAGAGCAAAGCAGAATGTAGTAGAGCAAAGTATATCAAAGGAACACGTCGAAAAACAGTGTAAAGCACAAAACACAGAGTAGCCCCTCCTAACTTAGCCGGACGTGACAAATAGGTAAACCTAACCTAGCTCATCCTAGCATGACAAGACCTCCATTCCAGGCCTCCACAGAGACAAGCAGAGTGTACTGGAGCACAACAGTGCGCAGAAATCCACCACGTTGCAGTGAATAACAAAAAAGCCTTGGATATCATAATATAACCTAACATAACCGATCCACCAAACATGTAGCGTTGCTGAATATAGCGTGCCGCGAACACAGCTCTTGGCCTCCCACGTGAAAAGCAGAACGTAGTAGAGCGCAGAAGATCACATAAATACGCCGCAAAACAGTGTAGAGCACGAAAGCAGAAGCTGCACCGTCTAAACGTAGCCTAGCGTAACATAACCAAACGTAACATAACTCAACGTAACGTGCCAGGACCACTATTCCTCGACACCCCTGAGTCGAGCATAGTATAGTAGAGCAATGTTGAGCGCAGAAATCCGCCGAATAGCGGTGTATAGCACAAAAGTCGAAAATACCACGACCTAACCTGACCTAACCTAGCCTAACCAAACTTAACATAATTCAACATAACGTGCCGCAACCACTGCTGCTGGCATCCCTGGAGCGAAGCAGAATATGATAGAGCACTGTAGATCAGAGGAGTGAACCGAAACGCAGTGTATAGCATGAAAGGCAAGGACAATCTGACCAAGCTTAGCCTAACCTTTCCTAACCAAACATAACCTGCATCAACATAACGTGCCACGACATCTATTGCTCGCCTCACCAGAGTCGAGCGGAGTATAGTACAGCAATATAGAGCGCGGGCATCCTCCGATTAACAGTGCATAGCACAAAAGTCAAAGAAATCCTAACCATGCCTCCCTAACCTACCCGAACGAACCGTTACATATCTCGACCTTGCGTACCGATACCGCTATTATTTGCCACCCCAGAGCCAAGCAGAACATATTAGGGCGCAGTAGGGTGCAGAAATCCACCGAACGGCCGTGAATGGCACGAAAGTACAGGATACTCTGTCCTAACATATACAAACGTCATATGCTAACGTGGCCTAGTTAAACCTAACGCGCCGAGACCACTATTGCTGTCCTCCCTAGGGACAAGCAGAGAATATTATAACTCACTGGAGCGCAGAAGTAGGAATATAGCAGTGTATAGCACAGATGTCTGAACTATCCTGTCCTAATCTCACTAAACGCAACACAACCAAGCGAGGCATAGCTCAAAATAACCAGCCGAGGCCACTATTGCTGTCCTCCCCAGAGATAAGCTGAATATACTGCAGCACACCAGAGCGCAGGAATTCCGCGTATTGCAACGTAGTGCACAAATGCCGCAGATACCCTAACCTATCCATCCTAGCCTAACATGACGAAGCGTAACTAAACCTGACGCGCCGAGACCACTAGTACTGGCCACCCCAGTGCCGAGCTGTGCATATAAGAGCACACAAGAGCGCAGTAATCCACGGAATAGAAGTGCATTGCAGAAGAGTCAGAGCATCCTCCCCTAACATTACCAGACGTAACATATCGAAACGTAGCCTAACACTCCCGACATGACGAGACCAATGATCCTGGCCCACACAGACACAAGCAGGTTGTACTAGAGGACTCTAGTGCGCAGAAATCCACTGCATTGCAGTGAATAGCACAATAGTCAAACCTACCCTGACGCAACTTGTCCAAACCTAACCTATCCAAACGTAGTGTAGCACAACATAACCTGGCGAGAACTGTATTGCTGTCCTCCCAGCGCCAAGCAGAGCATAATAAAGCAATTCACGCGCAAAGATCGACCGAATAGCAGGGTATAGCACAAAAGTCGAAGAAATGCTGACCAAGCCATCACAACCTACCCTAACGAAACGTAACATCACACACACTATCGCGCCGGGACCACTGTTAATGGCCACCCTAGAGCCAAGCGGAAAATATTAGAACGTAGCAGAGCACAGAAGACGGAGTAAAGCTGTTCATAGAAGAGATGCCAAACTATCCCATCCTAACCTCACCAAACGTATCGTAACCAAACGCGACATAGCTAATTCAATCGTGACAATACGACAATTACTGGCGTCCCCACGGCCAAGCAGAGTATACTAGAGGTCACTGGAGCACAGAAGTCCAACGAATAGCAGTGTATAGCACAAAAGTTGAAGATACCCTAACCTGTCCTGACATAACCTAACCTAACCAAGCGTAGGCTGTCTCAACGCAACGTGCCGCGTTCACTGCTCCTCGACTCAAGTGAGCCCAGCGTAATATATTAGAGCACAGTAGATCACAGGAACACGCCGAATAATAGTGTACAGCACGGAAGCCGAAGACACCATAGACAAACCTTACCTAACATAACATAATCAAACGCAGACTAACTCGGCATAATGTGCCGCTGTTACTGCTGTCCTCCCTTGGGATAAGCAGAGAGGAGAAGAGCCCCGTCGAGTGCGGAATTCCTCCCAATAGCAGTTTATAGCACGAATGTCAAATATAACCAGACCGAACTTGACATAGCCTAACCTAAACCAACTTAACATAATTCAATATTACGTGGCCAGATCGCTATCGTTGGGCACCCCAGAGCCAAGCAGAAAACATTAAAAGACAGTAGAGAGCAGAAATCCGCCGATAGCTGCGTAAAGCACAAATGTCTGGATTATCATATCCTAACCTCACCTAACGTAACGCATCCGAACGTAGCATAGCTCAACACAACATGCCGAGGTCACTATTGCGGGCTACCCCAGAGCCAAGCAGAGAGTACTAGTGCACTCTGGAGCGCAGAATTCCACCGAATAGCAGTGTAGAGCTCAAAAGGGGAAGCCATACTATCCTAAAATATCCAAACTTATTGTAACCATACGCAACATAGCTCAACCTAACGTACCCCAACCACTATTGCTGGCCTCCAAAGAGTCGAGCAGAGTTTACTAGGGGACAGTGAGTCGCAGAAGTCCATAGAAACGCAGTGTACAGCACAAAAGTCATATCTACCCAGACCAAACCCAAGCAAACATAACGTACCCAAACGTAGCATACCTCACTATAAAGTGCCGCAGCATCTATTGCTGGTCTCCCCAGGGCCAAACAGTAAGTAGTAGTGCGCAGTCGAGCGCAGAAAACCACCGAAGAAACGGTGCACAACACGAAAGTCGAAGCCACCCTTACCGAAAATTACCCAAACTGGACGAACCCAACGAAACGTAACACAACGAAACGTGCCGAGACCGTTATCGCTGTCCTCCCAGAGTCCAGCAGAGCATATTAGAGCACATTTGAGTGCAGAAATTCACCGCATAGCAGTGAATAGCACAAATGTCAGTGTAGCCTATCCTAACCTAGCCAAACGTGAAATAACCAAGCGTAGCCCAGCGCAGCCTGACATGACGAGGCCACTGTTGCTGCACCCCACAGAGACAAGCAGAATGTCCTAGAGCACAGTAGTGCGCAGAAATACACCACATTGCAGTGAACAGCACAAAAATCGATGATATCCTAACTCGACCTGACCTATGCTAACCTAACCAAGAGTAGCATAGCTCAAAGAAACGTACCGCGACCACTGCTACTCGCATTCCCGGAGCCCAGCAGAATGTAGTAGAGCACAGTAGATTACAGATTTGCACCGAATAACAGTGTATAGCACGAAAGTCGATGCCATCCTATCCAAACTCAGCCTAACCTAGCCTACCCTTCCCTAACCTAACCTAACCGCTATTGCTCGTAAACCCAGAGCCTAGCAGTGTATATTACAGCAACGTATGGAGCAGAAATCGACTGAATAGCAGCGTATAGTACAAAAGTTGAAGATATCCCGACATAGCCAAGCCAAACATTATATAAAAGAACGAAGCATACCTCAACATGAGGCGTCGCTGCCACTACACGTGCCCCCCCCCCATAGAGCCATGCCTAATGTTGTAGAGCACAGTAGATCACAGCAATCCACCTAGTAGCAGTGTATAGCGCGAAAGTCAAAGCTATCCTAAGAAAACTAGTCCTAACCGAACCTGAACCAACGTAACGTAACTCAACCTGAAGTTTCACGACAACTGTTGCTCTCGTCCCCGGAGTCCAGCAGAATGTAGTAGTGCAATGTAGAGCGCAGGAACCCACCAAAGAGCAGTGTATAGCACAAGAGTCAAAGCCATCCTGACCAAACGTAGCCTAACCTGACAGAACCAAACGTAACGAAGCTCATCCTGACGTACCTCAAACACTGTTGCTCGCCTCTCCAGTGCCGAGAAGAGTATAGTAGAGCAATGCACAGCGCTGAAATCCACCGAACAGCAGTGTATAGTAGAAGAGCCAAATTTATCCTAATCTAACCTAATAAAACGTACTCTAACTCAACATAACGTGCCGCGGCCGCTATTGGTAGCATTCGTAGAGCCAAGCAGAGCATATTAGAGCACACTGGAGGGCAGAAATGCGCCGAAAATCAGTGTATAGCACAAAAGGCAATGTAGCGTACCCTAATCAAGCCAAATGTAACACAACCATACGTAGCCTAATCCAACCCGACTCGACTGGACCGCTACTGCTGGCCTCCACAGAGACGTTCAGAATTTACCAGAGTACAGTGTACCACAGAAACCCGCCGCACTGCAGTGAGTTGTACAGTAGACGTAGATACACTATCACAACTTGTCCTAACCTAACCTAACCGAACGTGGCATATCTCAAATCAACTTGCAGGGACCACAGCTCCAGGCCTACCCTGAGCCAAGCAGAACGTAGCAGAGCGCAGTAGATAACAGAAATCCACCGAATAACATTGTATAGTACGAAGGTCGAAGCAACCCTAGCCAAACTTAACGTAACCAGATCTAACCAAACGTAACCTAACTCAACCAGACGTACTACGAACACTGTATCTCGCCAGCCCACATTCGAGCGTAGTACAGCAGAGCACTGTAGAGCGCAGAAATCCACATAATAGCAATTTAGGTCTTAAATGTCAAAGAAATCCTAGACAAGCCTTCCTAGCCTACCCAAACGAAGCGTAACCTAACCCTAACTGACGTGACGGAAATACTATCACTGGCCGCCTCAGAGTCGAGCAGAACATATCAGAGCGCAGTTGAGCGCAGAAGTCCACCGAATAGCAGCGTATGGAACAAATGTCTAAGGTATTCTATCCTAACCTGACCAAGCGTAGCATAAGGAAGCATACCTAAGCTGAAACTATTGTGCCGAGACCACTACTGATCGCATCCCCAGAGACGTACAGAATATACTAGAGCAAAGCAGAGCGCAGAAATCCACGGCATAACGGTGTATAGCACAACGGTCATACATACCCTGAGCTAACTTGGCCTAACCTAACATACCCAAACGTAGTGCAACTAAGCATGACGTCACGTGGCCAATATTTCTGGACCCCAGAGCCGAACTGAGCATATTAGTGAACATTAGAGCGCAGAAACCAACCGTATAGCAGTGTATGGCACAAAAGTCAAAGTGGCCTATCCTAACCTAGCCAAACGTAACACATTAAAACGTAGCATAAATCAACATAACATGACGAGACCATTATTGCTGGACACCGCAGAGGCAAGCATTACCCCTTAGAGCACAGTATTGCGAAGAAATCCGCCGCCTTGCAGTGAAGAGCAAAAACGCCGCTGACACCTTAATCTAACCTGACCTAATCTAACCTAACCAAACGCGGAATAACCCAAAACGACGTACCGTCACGAATTCTCCTGTCCTCCACGGAGAGAAGCAGAATACAGTAGAGCACAGTAGATCACAGGAACCCGCCGCATGATAGTGCATAGCACGAAAGACGAAGACATCCTAACAAAACGTAGCCTAACATAAAATAATCAAACGTAACGTATCTCAACATAACGTGCCGCGAATGTTGCCGGCCTCCCCACAACCTAACAGAATATAGTAGAGAACAGTACAGTGCAGAAATCCACCGAATAACAGTATACAGCACGAAAGTCAAAGCTTTCCTGACCAAACATATCCTAACCTAACATAACCAAACGTAACATAACACATTGTAACGTGCCACGACCATCATTGCTCGCCTCCCCAGAGCGGGGCTGAGTATATTAGAGCAATGTAGAGCGCAGGAATCCACGGAATAGCAATTTGTAGCACAAAAGTCGGAGAAATTCTAACCGAGCCTCCCAAACCTAACAGAACGAAACGCAACTTTGCTCTATATAACGTGCCGAGACCAATATTGCTGGCATTCCGAGGGCTAAGCATAATTTAGTAGCTCACAGTACAGCGCTGGAATACACCGAATAGCCGTGTACAGCACGATGGTCTGAGTTAATTTACGCGACTTTTGCTGGCCTCCCGAGGACCCAGCAGAGTATAGCGGAGAACAGACAAGTGCAGAAATCCTCCGAATAGCAGTGTATAGCACGAAAGTCAAGGATAACCCGACAGAGCTTGACACAACCTAACCTAACCAGACGTAGCATAACACATCCTAACGTGCGCAGACTGCTATTGCTGGCCTCGCCAGAGCCAAGCAAATAATATTGGAACAAAGTAGGGCGCAGCTATCCGCGGATAGCGGGGTATAGCACAAAAGTCTAAACTATCCGATCCTAACCTCGCCAAACGTAACATGACCAAACGAAGCCCAACTCAACCTAACATGACGTGAACACTGTTGCTGGCATGCCCAGATCCAAGCAGAAGATACTAGAGCACAGCAACGCGCAGAAGTCCACCGCATTTCAGTGTATAGAACAACGGTCAAACTTATGCTGACAGAACTTGGCCTCATCTAACCTAACGGAACGCAGCATAACGAAACCTAACGTGCGAGATCACTATTGCTGTCCGCCACAGTGACAAGCAGAACATGTCAGAGCACAGTACATCGCAGAAATCCACCGAATAGCAGCGTATGACGAAACTCTAAGCTACTGTATCCTATCATTACGAGACGAGGCACATGCAAATGTAGCATAATTCAACCCAACGCGCCGAGGCCACGATTGCTGTTCTCACCAGATCCAAGTAGAATATTCTAGAGCACATCAGAGCGCAGAAATCAGCCGCACTGCAGTATATAGCACAAGCGTCAGACATAACCTGGCCTATCCTGACAGTACCTAACCTAGCCAAACGTTGTGTAAGTAAGCATGGCGTAACGAGACCAATATTTCTGGCCTCTCCAGAGCCAGGCAGAGCATATTAGGGCACACTAGAAGGCAGAAATCCATCGAATAGCATTGAACAGCACAACAGCCAAACTAGCCTTCTCTAAGCAAGCCAAACGTCACACATCCAAACGTAGCCTGACCCAACCTAACATGACGGGACCACCTTTGCTGGCCTCAACAGAGAAAAGCAGAATATACTACAGCACGTCGAGCGCAGAAAGCAATCGCATTGCAGTGAACAGCGCAAAAGCCGTAGATAGCCTAACGTAACTTCGCCTAACCTAAAGTAACAAAACGTAGCATGGCTCAAAATAACGTGCCGCGACCACGGCCCCGTACCTCCCCAGAGCAAAGCAGAATGAGGTTGAGTCCAGTAGTTCACAGAAATCCACCGAAAAAGTGTGTATAGCTCGAAGGTCAAAGCTAACTACCAAATATTGCCTAACATGGCCTAGCCAATCGTAAAATAACTCAAACCAACGTTCCACGTCCTCCATTGCTCACCTCCTCAGAGTCGAGCAGAGTATTGTAGAGCAATGTAGGGCGCACAAATCCACCGAAAAGCAGTGTATAGCAGGAAAGTCAAAGATAACCTGGCAGAGCTCGACATAACCTATTCTAACCAATCGTAACATAACTCAAGCTGACGTGCCGAGATCACAAAAGCTTGCCTCCCCGGAGACAAGCAGATGACATTAGAACACAGTAGATCGCAGACATCCGAGGATAGCAGTGTATAGCACAAATGTCTGATCCGTCATATCCTAACCACACCAAACGTAACATACCAGAACGTTGCACGGCTCAAACTATCGTGCAGAGACCACTATTGCTGACCACCCTAGAGCCATGCAGAGCATACTAGAGCACACTGGAGAGCAGAAGTCCACCGAATAGCAGTGTACAGCACAAAAGTCAAAGCTATGCTATCCTGATATATACAACCTTACCATAGCCGAACGCAACATAGCTCAGCCTAATGTACACAATATTGCTGGCCTCCACAGGGTCGAGCTGAATGTAGAAGAGCGTAGTCGGACGCAGAAGTTCGCGGAAGAACACAGTGTAACACGAAAGTCACAGCTACCGTTGCCGAACTTAACCCGACCTAAACTAAGCAAGCGTAACATAACAAAGCCTAATGTGCCTGGACCAATATTGCAGGCATTCCCAGGGCTTAGCAAAATATAGTAGAACATAGTACAGCGCTGGAACACTGCGAATAGCGGTGTATAGCACAAAGGACAAAGTATCCTGCCCTAACCTTGCCAAACCTAACATAACCATACGTAACCTAACTGACCCTAACGTGACAAAACAACAATTGCTGGCCTCCACAGAGACAAGCAGAGAATATTAGAGCGCAGCAGAGCGCAGATTTCCGCCGCATTGCAGTGTATAGAGCAAAAGTCAAACACATCCTATCCTAACTTGGCCCAACGTAACCTACCCAAACGGAATGTAACTCATTATATCGTCACAAGAACAATACTGCTGGCCACCCGGAGCCAAGCAGAGCAAGCTAGAACGCACTATAGCGCATAAATCCACTGAATAGCGGTTATAGCAGAAAAGCCGAAGGAATCCTAACCGAGCCTTCCTAACATAACCTAACGAAATGAAACTTTACTCAACCTAACGTGCCGAGACCACTATTACTGGCCAACCCAGAGCCAAGCAGAGCATATTTTAATACATGAGGTAGCAGGAACCCACCGAACAGCCGTGTATTGCACAAAAGACAAAGCATACTGTCCTAACCAAGCCAAACGTAACATAATCAAACGTAACCTAACACAAACTGCCATGAGCAGACCACTATTGCTGACATCAGCAAAGACAAGCAGAATGCGCTATGGCTCAGTAGTGCACAAAAATCCACCGCGTTGCTGTGAATAGGACAAGGGCAGTAGGTATCCTAACCAAACCTGTCCTAACCTAACCTAACCTAACGTAGCTTAACCCAACATGACATGTCGCGACCTCAGCTGCGGGGCTCCCCGCAGCAAAGCAGAATGTAGTAGGGCAGTGTAGATCACATTAATACACCGAATATCTGAGTACTGCACGAAAGTAGAAGCTTCACTAACCACACGAAGCCTAACCTAACCTAACCAATCGTAACATAGCTCAATCTAGCTGGCCGTGGCCTCTATTGCTCGCATCCACAGAATCGAGCAGAGTATAGTAGAGCTACGTAGAGCGCAGAAATCCGGCGAATTGCAGTGTACAGCACAAAAGTCGAAGGTACCCTGACATATCCTGAAAGAACGAAGCATAGCTCATCATGACGAGCCGCGACCACTACTCCTGGCCTCCCCAGAGCCGAGCATAATGTAGTAGATCACAGCAGATCACAGAAATCCACCTGACAGCAATGTATAGCACGAAAATTAAAGCTACCCTAAGCAAAATTATCCCAACAAAACCTAACCAAAGGTAATTTAACAAAACCTGACGTGGCACGTCCAAAATTGCTCACGTCCCCGGAGCCGAGCTGAGTGTAGTAGAGCAATGTATAGCGCAGAGAGCCACCAAATAGCAGCGTATAGTACAAAAGTCAGAGAAATCCTAACCGAAACTTCCAAACCAAACCTAACGAAACGTAACGTAACTCAACCTAACATGCCGAAGCCACGGTTACTGGCCACCCCAGTGCGAAGCAGAGCATATTAGGGCACATTAGGGAGCAGAAATCCACGGAATAGCAGTGTACGGCACAAAGTCAGAGTAGCGTATCCTAACCTAGCCAAACCTGACTTACCAAAACGCAGTCTGACACAACCTAGCGCTACGAAACCACTATTGCTGGCCTCTACGGAGGCAAGCAGAGTGTACTAGAGTACAGATGTGCGCTGATTTCCACCGCATTCCAGTGAATAGCGCAAAGGTCGAATATATCCCAACTAGACCTAACCTAATCTAGCACAACCAAGCGTAGCACAGATTAACGGATCGTACCGCAAACACAGCACCTGGCGTCCCCAGAGACCAGCTGAGTGTTGTAGGGTACAGCCGATCACAGAAATCCGAGAAATAACAGTGTGCAGCACAAAGTCGGAGCCATCCTTACAAAACGAGCCTGATCTAAGCTAACCATTCATAAAGTAGCTCAGCCTGACGTGCCTCGGCCACAATTGCTCGCCTCCACAGAGTCGACCAGAGAATAATAAAATAATGTAGAACACAGTAATCGACGGAATAGCTGTGTATAGATCAAAAGTTGAAGATAACCTAACAACACCTGACCCAACCTTACCTAAAAAAACGAATCATTGCCAAACATAACGTGCCGCGATCACTGCTCCTGGCAACTCCGGACCCAATCATAATGTAGTAGAGCAGGTTGGATCGCAGAAATCCACCGAAAAGCAGTCTATATTACGTATGTCGAAGCAGACCTAACCAAACCTAACCGAACGTAAACTTACTCAAACTAACGTGCCGAGACCACTATTACTGGCCACCCCAGAGGCACACAGAGCATATTACAGCACACGAGAACGCAGGAATCCACCGAATAGCAGTGTACAGCATAAAAGTCAAAGTAGCGAATCTTAACGTAACCAAACGTAACATAAGCAAACGTACGTAAATTCAAACTAACGTGCCGAGACCACTACTGCTGGCATCCGCAGAGCCAAGCAGAATATTCTAGAGCACAATGGAGCGCAGGAATACGCGGATAGCCGTTCATAGTATGAAAGTCTAGACCATGCTGCCCCAACCTCACCGGACTTGACATACCCGAACGTAGCATAACTCAACCTAACGTGCCGAGGCCAGTATTGCTCTCCTCCCAGATCCAAGCAGAATAGACTACAGCACCGCAGAGCGCAAAAATTCGCCGCATTGCAGTTGACAGCACAAAAGTCAGACACACCCTGCCCTAACATGACCTTACCTAACCAATCCAAACGTAGTGCAACTAAGCATGACATGACGAGTCCAATGTTTCTGCCCCCCCCCCAGAGCCAAGCAGAGCATATTACAGCATATTTCGTGCGAAGAAATCCAGCAAACAGCAATGAATAGCACAAAGGTCAAAGTTGCATTTCCTAACCTAGCCAAGTGTAACACGTCCAAACGTATCCTAAGTCAACCTAAGATGACGAGACGACTATTCCTGCCCACCATAGAGGAAGACAGAATGTACTAGGGCACAGTAGGGCGCAGAAATCCACCGCAATGCTGTGAATAGCACAAAATCCGTAGATATCCTAACCAAACCTCTCCTATTCTAACTCAACTAATCGCAGACTAACCCGACATGACGTGTCGCAACCACTGCCCCTGTTCTACGGGGAGCAAAGCAGAATGCAGTATAGTACAGTAGATCATAGAAATCCACCGCAAAGCAGTGTAAATCACAAAAGTCAATGTAGCATATCCTAACATAGCCAAACGTGACATGCCCAAACGTAACATAGCGCAACTTAACATTACGAGACCACAATTGCTCGCGTCCACAGGTACAAGAAGAATGTGCCAGAGGACAGTATAGCGCAGAAATCCACCGCATTTCAGAGAACAGCAAGGAAGCCTGTGGTACCCTATCGTAGCATAACCAAGCGTAGCATAGCTCAACGCTACCTGACGCGACAGCTGCTGCTGGCCTGCACCGAGCCACGCAGAAAATATTAGAGCAGAGTAGATCACAGAAATACAACCAAAATCAGGGTATAGCGCGAAAGCAGAAGCTACACTGACCAAACGTAGCCTAACATAACCTCAGCAATCGTAATATAATTAAACCTAGCGAGCAGCGGCCACTATTGCTCGCATCCCCAGTGTCGAGCAGAGTATAGTAGCGCAACGCAGTGCGCAGGAATCCACGGTATAGCAGTTTCAATCAAAAAAGTCGAAGATAAACTGACCTAACCAGACCGAACCTTACCTAAAAGAACGTAGCATAGCCGAACATAACGTGCCGCGAGCACAACTCCTGGCATCTTCGGACCCAACCATAATATAGTAGAGCAGAGTGGATCACAGGAGCCAATGGAATAGCAGTGCATGTTACGAAGGCCAAAGTAAGCCTTACCAAACATAACCTACCATAACATAACCAAACATAACCTAACCCAATGTGACGTGCCGCGGCAACTATTGCTCGCGTCCCCAGTGTCGAGCAGAGTATAGTAGAGCAACGGAGAGCGCAGAAATTCAGCGAATAGCAGTGTACAGCAAAAAAGTCGAAGGTACCCCGACCTGTCCTAAAAGAACGAAGCATAACTCAACATGACGTACAGCGATCACTGCTCCTGGCCCCTCCAGAGCCAAGCAAAATGCATTAGAGCGCAGTAGATCGCAGAAACTCAAGGAACAGCAGTGTAAAGCACAAATCTCTAACTATCCTATCCCGGCATAGCCATACGTATCATATCCAAACGTAAGCAAACGCAACCAAACATTACGAGACAACTATTGCTGCCCTCCACAGAGACAAGTAGAGTGTACTAGAGCGCTGTAGTCCGCGGAAGTACTCCGGATTGCAGCGAATACCACAAAAGTCGAAGATATCCTAACATAACCTGACATAACCGAAACTAACGAAACGTAGCATGACTCGACAGAGCGTGCCGCAGCCACTGCTGACTGACTCCTCAGAGCCAAGCAGAAGAAACTAGAGCACGCTGGAGTTCAGAATTCCACCGAAGAGCAGTGAATAGGACAAAGGTAAATGCTGCCCTATCCAATATGTCCAGTCCTAACATAACCTGAAGTAACAACTCAGCCTGACGTACCCCGACCATTATTGCTGGCCTCCCCAGAGTCAAGCAGAACTTACTAGAGCACATTAGGGCGCAGAAGACACTAGGATCGCAATATATTGCGCAAAAGTGATATCTATCCAGACCTAACGCAAGCCAACATAACCTAACCAAACGTAACCTAACCAAACGTTACCTAACTCATCCTAACGTGCCGACGCCAATATTGCTGGCATCCCCGTAGCCAAGCAGAATATTGTAGTGCACATTAGAGCGCAGAAGGCCCCTGATATCTGGTAACAGCACAAAAGTATGAATTATCACGTCCAAACCTCACCATACGTAACAAAACCGATCGCAGCATATCACAACCGGACGTGCCGAGACAACTGTCGCTGGCCACCCAGAGCCAAGCAGGATATACTAGAGCATACCAGTGCGCAGAAATCAAAGGCATTGAAGTTTATGGCACAAAGGTCGGACATTAAATACCCTAATTTGACCAAACATAACGTATCCAAACGTAGTGTAACTAAACATAACGTGGTGGGGCCAATATTTCCGGTCCATCCAGCTCAAGGCAGAGTACATTAGAGCACAATTCGGCGCAGAAGGCCACCGAATAGTGGTGTATAGCCAAAACACAAAGTAGCCTATCCTAACCTAACCAAACGTAACATAAGCAAATGTAGCTGAAATCAACCTTACGTGCCGAGACCACTACGGCTGGCCTCCCGAGATTCAAGCAGAATATGATAGAGCACAGCAGAGCGCAGAAATCCGCCTATAGCAGTGTGCAAAATTATAGACCATCCTATCCCAGCCTTTCCAGACGTAACATACCCCAACGTAGCATAACTCAACCTAACGTGTCGAGTCCACTATTGCTGGTCTCCACAGACCCAAATGGAATATACTGGAGCACAGCAGAGCGCAAAAATCTACCGCATTGCAGTGTATAGCACATACGTTAGACATACCATGACATGACCAGACCTTACCTAACATATCCAAACGAAGTGTAGCTAAGCATGTCGTGGCTAGTCCAACAGTTCTGGCCATTCCAGAGCCAAGCAGAGGATATTAGAGCACATTTCGAGAGCAGAAATCCACCGAATGGCAATGGAAAGCACAAAAGTCAATGTAGTATATTCTTACCAAGCCAAATGTGACATGTGTAAACGTAGCATATCTCAACCTAACTTGACAAGACCAAGATTGCTGGCCTCCACAGAGGCAAGCAGAATGCTCTACCGAGCAGTAAAGCGCAGAAATCCACCGCACAGCAGTGAATAGCACAATTGCCGTAGATATCCTAGAATAATCTGGCATAACCTGACCAAACAAACCGTAGCATACGTGGACATATCGTGCCGCGACCACAGCTGCAGGGAATCCTAGAGCTAAGCAGAATGTAGCAGAGTGCAGTAGACCACAGGAGTCCACCGAATAGCGGTGTAAAGCACAGAAGTCGAAGTAGCATATCTTAACCTAGCCAAACTTAGCATACCCATACGTCACCTAAATCAACCCAACATGACGGGACCTCTATTGCTGACCTCCACATAGACAAGCCGAGTATACCAGAGCACAGTGGTGCGCGGAAATCCTCCGCATTGCATCGAATAGCAGAAAAGGCCAGGATATCATAACATAAACTAACCCAAGCTAACCAAACCAAGCAGTGCGTAGCTCAACGCAACGTGCCGCGACCACTGCTCCTGGCCTCCCCAGAGTCGAGCAGAATGTAGTAGAGCACAGTAGATCACAGAAATCCACCGAATAACAGTGTATAGTACGAATGTCATAGCTGTCCTAACCAAACATAACCTAACCTAGCCAAGCCAAACGTACTCTGTATCAACCTGCCATTCCACGACCACTATTCTTCCCCTCCCCTGGGCCAAGCAGAGCATACTAGAGCACAATAGAGCGCAGAAGTCCATCGAATAGCAGTGTATAGCGCAGAAATCAAAGATATCCTAATCGAACATAACATAACAGAAAGCAACTTGACCCGACCGCTGTTGCTCGCCTCCCCACAGCCCAGCAGTGTATACTCGAGAAATGTAGAACGCAAGAATCCTCCGAATACTAGTGTACAGCACAAAAATCAAAGCTATCCTGTCCTAACCTAACCAAACGAAACATAAACATACCTAACGTGCCGAGACATATATTGGTGGCCTCCCCGGAGCACAGCAGAATGTATTAGAGCAATCTAGATCGCAGAAATCTGCCGCATTTCACTGAACAGCGCAAAAGTGAAATGTATCCAAACCTTACCTGATCTAGCGTAAACTAGACAAACGAGCCGAGGCCACTTCTCCTGGCCTCCCCACAGCCAGGCAGAGCACCTTAGAGCTGGGTAGAGCGCAGATATCCATCTAATAGCAGTGTGTAGTACAATAATCAAAGCTATCCTCTCCTAGCCTGATCAAACGTAACGTAACGTAAGCTGGTGTGCCACGACCACTACTGCTGGCATCGTGAGAGCCAAGCATAGTGTAACAGACCATCGTAGGAGGCTGAGGTTGAACGTATACCAGTGCATAGCGCAAAAGTCAAAGCTATCCCAACCAAACATAGCCAAACCTCTCCTAACCAAGCGTAACGTAACTTAAACTAACTTGCCTCGATCACTATTCCTGGCGTCCGCAGAAACAAGGAAAGTGTGATAACGCGCAGCGGAGGACACAAGCCCATAGAATGGCAGTGCGTGGCACAAAAGTCGAAGCTATCCTAACCTAACGCAATGTAACCTATCCTAACCATACGTATTGTAACCGAAATCAACATGGTGCGACTACTATTGATGGACACCCGAGAGTCGAGCAGATTATAGTAGAGCAATGTAGAGCGCACGAATCCACCGAATAGCAGTGTATAGCACAATAGTCTAAGCTACCCCAGACCAACCTAACCAAACTTAACATAATCAAACTTAGCATTACTCAGCTTATCGTGCCGAGAGCACTGCTGCTGGCCTCCCCATATCCAAGCACAATATACTAGAGCACAGTAGAGCGCAGCAATCCAACGAACAGCAGTGTACAGCACAAAAGTCAAAGTCGTCCTGACCAAACCAAATCTAACCTAACCAAGCAATACGTAACATAACTCAACCAGACGTAGCCGACACCACAATTGCTGGCCTCCACAGAGCCATGCTATAATACTAAAGGACAGTTGAGGGCCGAAATTAAACGTAACAGCGTGTACAGCGCAATAGTCAAAGCTACACAATCCTAACCAACCAAACGTTACGTAACCAAACGTAGCATAACTCTACCTAACGTGCCGATGCCTGTGTTGCTGCAATCCATAGTGCCAAGCAGATCGTATTAGAGGAGAGTAATGTGTAGAAGTGCATAGAATCGCAGTGCACAGCACAATAGTCGAAGCTGCCTTATCCTAACATAGCCAAACGTAAAATAACCGAACGTGGCCTAGCTCAACCTAACGCGCCGCGACCGCAATTTCTTGCCTCCACAGAGCCAAGTCAAATTTATTGGAGCAGAGTAGAGCGCTGTAATGAACCGCATTGTCGTGTATAACGGAAAAGTCAAAGATATCCTAACATAACCTGCGCTAACCTAACCTCACCGAACGTAGAGAAGCTATACATAACGTGCCGAGGTTACTTTTGCTGGCCTGCCCATGGTAGAAGAGAGTATATTAGAGCAATGCATAGCGTAGTAGCCCACCGAAAAGCGGCTTATAGCACAAAGTCAGAGCTGCACTTTCCTCACCTATCCAGCGGTAACGTTACCGATCGTAGCTTGATACAACATAACGTGTCGCGACCACTACTGCTAGCCACCCCAGATTCCAGCAGAGCATAGCAGAGCACAGTAGAGCGCAGAAAGCCACCAAATAACAATGTACAGCACAGAAGCCGATGGTCTCCATACCTAAGGAGACCCAACCTAACCTGAACGAACGTGGAGTGTCAAAACCTGTCGAGCCGAAAGCTCTGTCGCTGGCCTCCGGAGAGCCAAACAGAACATAGTAGAGCACAGCAGAGCGCAGAGATTCCCCGAAGAGCAGTGTACAGCGCAAAGGTTAATGACATCCTAATCAAACATCAGCTTACCTAAGCTAACGGAACGTAACATAATCCAACATATCGTACCACGACTGCCATTGCTGGCCTCCCCAGAGCAAAATGGATGATACCAGAGCACTGTGGTTCGTAGGAAACCACCGAATAGCAGTGTATAGCGCGAAAGTAAAAAATACCCTCTCACAACTTTGCCAATTGCAAAATTGCCGAACACAGTATAACTCAGACTAACGTGACGCGACCACTATTGCTGGCCTCCCCAGTGTGAAGCAGAACGTACCAGAGGGGGTAAAGTGCAGAAACCCATAGAATTGCAGTGTACAGCAGAAAGTTCAGAGCTACACTCACCTAGCCCAAGCCAACGTTACCTACCCGAACGAAGCCTAAATAGACATAACGTGCCGTGAGCACCATTCCTGGACCCCACAGGGCAAAGCGGAATATATTAAACCATAGTAGGGCGGAGAATTGCACGGAATAACGGAGCATACCACGAAAGTCAATGCTATCTACAGATAACCCAAACAAGCATAACCAAACGAACGTAGCCTAACTCAACCTAACGTGCCGAGACCATTTTTGCGGGCCTCCGCAGAGTCACGCAGAATATACTCGAGCACAGTAGAGCGCAGAATGCTTCCAAATAGCACTGTATAGCGCAAAAGTCAAAGCAATCCTAACCGAACAAAACATAACCTAACCACACCGAACGTAACGTGGAACCCCAGAGCCGAGCTGAATATACTATAGCACAGTAGAGTGCATATAGCCGCCAAATAGCTGCATGTAGCAAATGAGTCAAATACCTCCTAACCCAGCCTGACCTAACCTAACCTAAGAAAACGTGAACTAACTAACGTATCTAGACGGGACCAATACTTCTGGCCTCCCAAGTGCCAAGCAGAATATACTAGAGCGCAGCACAGCGCTGAATTCCAACGAATAGCTGTGTATATGACAAAAGTCAAAGCCGCCATAACCAAACCTCACTCAACTAAGCAAAGTCCAACATAACCTATCTCAACCTATCGAGTTACGACGTCTATAGCTGGCCACCCTAGGGTCGAGCAGAGTATAGTAGGGCAACGTAGAGCGGAGAAATCCACCGAGTAGCAGTGTATAGCTCAAAAGTCAAAGTGACCCTCTCCTAAACTAGCTAAACGTAACAAAACCAAACGTAAGCTTTTCGAACCTAACGTGCCCAGACCAACATTACTGACATCCCTAGAGCCAAACGGAGCGCATCAGATCACAGTAGAGCGCGAAAATCCACCAAATAGCAGTGTGTACTATGAAAATCAAGGCTATGCAGACCTAACCCACAGAACCATACCCTAATCAAACGTAGCGTGTCTCAAAATAGCTTGGCGAGACCACCATTACTGGCGTCCACATAGCCAGGCAGAAAATCCTAGAGCGCAGTAGAGCGAAGATATTCACCGAATAACAGCCTGTGCCAAGAAAGTCACGTCTATCCAAACCTAACCCAAACAAACATAGCCTAACCAAACGTAACCTATGTCCACTTAACGCGCCGATGCCACAATTGCTGGCATCACCAGGGCCAAGCACAGAATGTTAGAGTAGAGTAGACCGCAGCAGTCCAACCAATAGCAGTGTATAGCATAAAAGTCATATCTTTCCCGTCCCAACCCAACGAAATGTAACATAACCAAACGTAACATAACACAACCTAACGTGCCGAGACCACTATTCCTGGCCTCCCCATAGCCACGCATAGCGTATTGGTGCAGGGCACAGCGCGGAAGTACACCGAACAGCTGTATACAGCATAAAAGTCGGAGATGTCCTCCACTAACCTAACCGAACGTAACGTGACTCAAACTTTCGTTCCACTGCCACCTTTTCTGGCCTCCCCAGTATCGAGCAATCATGGTGGAGCAATGTAGAGCGCAGAAATCCACCGAATAGCAGTGTACAGCACAAAAGTCAAAGCCACTCTATGCTAACATAACCAAACGTAGTACAATCAAACGCAACCTATACTAATCTAACTTGCCGATAACACTATTCCTGGAACCCCAGAGCCAACCAGAACACACTAGAGCACAGTAGAGGGCAGAAATCAAAGGAATGTCAGTGTACAGCACAAAAGTCAATGCCATCACAGCCAAGCTTAACCCAACATGGCCTAACGTAACGTAACCTAACTCAACGTATCATGGCACGGCCACTATTGCTGCCCGCCGCAGAGTCGAGCAGTGCATTGTAGGGCACAGTAGAGCGCAGAGAACCACCGAACAGCAGTTCGTACCACGAAAGTCAAGGCAATTCAAACCTAACCCAAACAATTTCAGCCTAACCAAACACAGCCGAAAGAGACCCAACGTGCCGAGAGAGTATATTAGAGCACTGTAGAGCATAGAAATCGTTCGAACAGCTGTGTATAGTGCGAAAGTCGAAGCGACCCAATCCAAACCCAAGATAACCTAACCTAACCAACCGTAGTCTAACTCAACCTAACGTTACGCAACCAGTATTGCTGATCTCCACTGAGTCCATCAGATCATATTAGAGGAGAGCAGAGCGCAGAAATCCGTAGAATCGCACCGTACGGCGGAAAAGTCGAAACTATCCGAACCTAACCACAGCTAACGTAACATAGCCAAAAGTATAGTATCCAATCCTAATGTTCCGTGGCCACTATTGCTGGCCTCCCCAGTGCCAAGAAGATCATGTTAGAGCACCGTAGTGCCCATAATTCCACCGGATATCTGTGGATACCAGAAAAGTCAAATCTATCGTGCCCTAACCTAACGAAACGTAACATAAGAGAGCGTGACATAACTCAACCTTGCGTGCACAGACCACTATTGCTGACCACTACAGAGCCAAGCAGAGTGTACTAGAGCACAGTAGACTGCACAAATCCGCCGCATTGCAGTGTAGAACACAAAAGTCAATGAGACCCTAACCTAACCTGACCTAACCTATCCTAACGTATCGCAGCATAACTCGACATAGCGTGCCGATACCAATATTACTGTCCCTCCTAGACCAAGCAGAGCATATTGGAGCACAGTAGGGAGCAAAGACCCGCCGATTAGCGGTGTACAACGCAAGAGCGACAGCTAGCTCCTCCTAACAACGCCAATCGTGTCGGAATCAAACGTAAAGTGAATCAACCAAATTCGACGAGTACACTATTGCTGGCATCCCCATAGTCAAGCGGAGCATATTACAGGGAAGTAGAGTGCATGAACCGGTGGAATCGCAGTGTATACCGGAAGATTCAAAGCTACGCAGACCTAATCATAGACAACATAACCTAACCGAACGAAGCCTATCTCAAGTCAACATGGCGAGACAACAATTACTGGCCTGCCCTGGTGCAAGCAGAACCTACTAGAGCACAGTGGGGCGCAGAAACCCCCGCATTTCGGTATACAACACGAAAATCGAATTTACCCCAACCTAACCCAAACAAACATTACATAATCAAACGCAACATAAGTCCACCTGACGCGCCGCGGCCACTATTTCTGCCCTCCGCAGATCAAAGCACTGCATACTGGATCACACTAATGCGCAGAAGTCCACCGAGCAGCAGTGAGTAGCTCAATAGTCGAAGCTATCCTGGACTAAACTAACCAAGCATAGCATAGGCGGACGTAACCCAACTTCACCTAGCCGAGCTTCACCACTATTGCTGACCTCCCCAGAGCTAAGCAGAATATACTAGAGCAAAGTAGATCAGAGAAATCCGCGGCGTGGCAGTGTAAAGCATAAAAGTCGAAGATATCTTTACAAAACCAAACATAACCTAACGCAAACGAACGTGACATAACCCATACTCACGTGCCTGCACCCCTGCTGCTGGCCTCCCCATCGCGAAGCAGAACACATTAACGTAGAGTAGCGCGTAGAAGTCCTTAGACAGGCAAAGCATGGCACAAAGGCCAAAAATATCCTAACCTAGCCTGCCCTAATCTAACCTAAGCAAACCTAGCCTGACTCAACGTAATGTGCCGAGACTACCATTGCTGTCTTCCCCAGAGCGAAGCAGAGAAGGTTAGAGTAATTTATAGCGCAGAAATACGCAGTATAGCAGTGTATAGCATCAAAGTCAAAGCTACCCTGTACTAAAGTAACCTGGCGCAACGTAACCAAACGAAATCTATTTGATACTAGCGTGCTGAGACCACTATTGCTGACCTCCTATGAGCCAAGCAGAACATACTGCAGCAGAGTGGAGCGTTGAAATCCACCGAATAACAATGTGTAGCACAAAAGTCAAAGCTACCCTGATCAAACATTTCCATACATATCCTGGCCGACAGTAACCTGACTCAACGTAACTTGCGACGACGACTATTTCTGGTCTCACGGGAGCCAAGCAGAGTACAGCATAGCAATATTGAATGCAGGAATCGACTAAATAGTAGCGTAGATCACAAAAGTCAAAGCTGTCAGGACATAACCCTAACAAACATAACATAACCAAGAGTAGCACATCTCAACCTAACGTACCGAGCCCTCTACTGCTGGCCTCCACGGACCAACCAGAGCATATTATAGCAACGTAGAGAGCAGAAATGCACCGAAAAGCAGTGTATAGCACAAAAGTCAATGGAATCCTCTGGTAACCTAACCTGTCGAAACATAACCAAACGTAACATAACTCAACCTAACGTGCAGAGACGGCTATTACTGGCTTCGCTAGAGCCAAGCAAATGATATTGGGGCACAGTAAGAAGCAGAAGTCCTGCGAATAGAAGTGTGTAGCACAGAAGTCAAAGCCACCATAACCAAACGTAGCCCAACCTGACTTAATAAACGTAACCTAACAGAGCATATCGTGTCACGACCACTATTGCTGGTCACCTCAGTGTCGGGCAGAGTACAGAAGTACAATTTACAGCGCAGATATCCGCCGGAGAGCAGTATGTGGCACAAAAGTCAAAGTTATCCTATCCAAGCCTAGCGAAACGTAACATAACCAAAGGCATAAAAATACAACCCACCGTGCCTGGGCCGCTGTTGCTGGTCTCCAAATCGCCAAGCAGAACGTATTAAACCAGAGCAGAGCGCAGAAGTCCAAAGGATGTTAATGTACGGCAAAAGAGTCAAAGCTAACCTATCCTCACCCAAACTGACCTAATGTGACCGAACGTAACATACCTCAAACTAACGTGCCGGGAATACCATTGCCGGCCGCCCCAGATCCAAGCAGAACATATTAGAGCAAAGTAGAGGGCAGAAATCCACCGACTAGCAGCGTATGGCATACCAGGCTAAGCTACTCTATCCTTTCCTAGCCAAACGTAACATAAGCAGCCGTACCTTAGCCCAACCTAACGTGTCGAGAAAGCTACTGCTGGACCACTCAGGGCCAGGCAGAATATACTAGAGCGCAGTAGTGCGCAGATGTTTGCGGATAACTGTGTATAGCACAAATGTCTAGACTATCCTCTACTAACCTCACCAGACGTAACACATCCAAACTTAACATAGCTCAACCTAACGTGCCGCGACCACTATTTCTGGCCTCCCCAGAGCCAAGCAGACTATGCCAGAGCACATTAGAGGTCAGAAATCCACCGAATGTTAGTGAATCTCACAAAAGTAAAAGCAGCCTATCCTAACCTAGTCAAACGTAGCATGTACAAACGTAGCCTAACCCAACCTAACATGACGGGACCAGTGTTACACATAGACAAGCAGAATGTACTGGAGCACCGTAGAGAGCAGTAATATTCCGCATTGCAGTGTATAGTAAAAGAATCGTAGACACCAAGGCATTACCTGACACAATCTGACAAGGCCAATCGTAGCCCAACTCAAAGTGACGTGCCGAGACCACTACTACTACGCATCCCTGTGGCGTGCAGAATATATCAGATAACACTAGACGCCAGAAGTTCACCGAATGGCTGTATATAGCACAAAAGTCAAACGTTCCATGACGTAACCTGACCTTACGTAACCTACTTCATCGTGGTGTACCTAAACACCAAGTGACGGGACCAATATTGCTGGCCTCACCAGAGACAAGCAGAGAATATTAGAGCACATTGGAGCGCAGATATCGACCGAATAGCAGCGAATAGGACAAGAGTCTAAGTAGCTTATCCTAACCTAGCCAAGCGTGACATACCCAAACATAGACTAACTCAACCTAACACGGCGAGACCACTATTGCTGTCCTCCAGAGAAAGAAGCAGATTGTGCAAGAGCACAGCAGAGCGCAGAAATCCAAAGCATTGCCGTGAACAGCACAAAAGTCGTAGATACCATAACCTATGCTGGCCTAATCTAGCCTAACGGAAGGTAGCATAGTTCAAAATAATATGACGCAACCACTTCTGCTAGCCACCCAGAAGCCAAGCAGAATATACTAAACTACAGTTGACCAGAGGAATCCGCCATATAGTTGTGTGTAGTGCGACGGTCATTGCTATTCAAACCAAACTTACCCTCGGCAAACGAAGCCAAACGTAACCTAACCCAAGCTAAAGTGTCATGACCACCACTGCTCGCATCCCCAGCGTCGACTGGAGTACAGTAGAGCAATGCAGAGAGTGGAAATGCACCGAATAGCAGTGTGTAGCACAAAACACAAGGTAGCCTAACCTAACCAGGCCTAACATAAACTAACCAAGCGTAGCCTGATTGCAGCTAATGTGCCGAGACCCCCTATTGCTGGCGTCCCGGAGCCGAGGAGAAAAAATTAGAAATCTGTAGCGCGCTGATATCCGCGGATAGCAGTGTATAGCGCAATAGTCAAAACAATGCTACCCTATCTTCACCAAACGTCACATAACCGAACGTATCCTAGCTCACGTGAACGTGCCAAGGCCAATGTTGCTGGCTTCTGCAGGCCCATGCAGAATATACTAGAGCACAGCATCGCGCAGAAATCCCCCGCCTTGCAGTGTATAGCAAAAAAGTCAGATAACCAACCATTCCCTGACCTAATCCAACCTATCCTATCGTTGCCCAACTGAAAATATCGAGCCGAGACCACTATTTCTTCGCTCCGCAGAGCCGATCAGAACATACCGGAGAACACTAGAGCGCAGAAGCCTACCGAATATCAGTGTACAGTACAAAAGTCTAATCTACCGTATCCTAATCTCACCAATCGTAACACATCCAAACGTAGCATAGCCCAACCTAACGTGCCGATACAGCTATTGCTGGCCTCCCCAGGTGCAAGCAGAATATAATCGAGCACAGCAGGGCGCAATGGCCCAACGGATAGCAGTGAATAGCATAAAAGTCGAAGATATCGTAACCTAACCTGTCATAACCTAACCTAAGCAAACGTAATGTAGCTCAAGCTATCGTACCGAGACTACTATTGCTGCCATCCATAGAGCCAATCAGAAAATATTAGAGGACATTATAGCGCAGAAATACACAGAAAAGCAGTGTATAGCACAAAAGTCAAAGCTATCCGGTCCCAATGTATAGAATCTTAAAAAACCATACGTAACATATCCAAACCTAACGTAACTCAAAGGCATCCTAACCAAATATAACCAAGCGTAGCCAAACCAAACTTGACGTAGCCTACGCGAACGTGCCACGGCCACAGTTGATGGCCTCCACAGAGAAAAGCAGCTGCCAGTACAGCAACGCAGCGCGCAGATATCTACCGAATAGCAGTGCACAGCACAAAGGTCAAATCCATCCTAACGAAACTTAACATAACCTTAGCCAACAAAGCGTAACCTAACCCAATCAAACCTGCCACGGCCGCAATTGCTGGCCCCCAGGGACAAGCGGATGCTGGTACAGCAATGCAAGGCACAGATGGCACAAAGTTCATAGCTATACCAACCAAACCTATTGTAACCCAGCCATGCCAATCGTAGCATAACTGCACCTAGCGTGCCGAGACAACCATTCCTGCCCCCCCCCCAGAGCCAAGCAGAACGTACTAGAGCAGAGTAGAGCGCAGGAATTCAAAGTATAGCAGTGTATAGCACAAGAGTCAAAGATACCCCATCCTAATCCAAACAAACCCATCCTACCCAAGTGTAACCTAACTCTACATAACGCGCCGCGGCCACTGTTTCTGGCCTCCCCAGTGCAAAACGGAGCATATTAGATCCCAGTAGAGCGCAAAAATTCACCGAACAGCAGTCTATGGCTCTAAAGTCAATGCAGCCCTGGCCAAACTTGACCAAGGAGAGCATATCCGAACGCACCGTAACTCCACCTAACCGCCCTACACCACTCTTGCTGGCCTCCCCAGAGCCAAGCAGAGTACGCTACAGCATAGTAGATCACCGGCATCTGCGGCGCATCGGTGTATAACACAAGAGTCAAAGATATCTTTACCTAACTTGACCTAACCTAACAAAGCCAAACGCTGCATAATTAAGCGTAGCGTGCCAAGGCCACTCTTTCTGTCTTTCCCAGATTCAGGCTGATCATACCAGATCACGGAGGAGCGCCGAAATTCATCGAATAGCAGTGTATAGCACAAAGGTTAATGCTACTCTCTCTTAACATAACCAATCGTAACATAGCAAAACGTAACCTAACACAACTTAACCTACTTCGACCAGAATTGCTAGCCTCTCCAATGACGTGCGGAGTATAATAGAGCATAGTAAAGCGCAGGTGTCCACCGAATAGCTTTCTGTGCCAAGAAAGCCATTGGTATCTAAACCTAACACGAACGAACGTAACCTTACCAAACGTAGCATAACTCAGCCTAACGCGCCGAAACCACAGTTGCTGGCATTCGGAAAGCCAAGAATACCATATTAGAGCATAGTATTGCGCAGAAGTTCGCCGAATAGCAGTATATAGCACAAAAGTTAAAGAAACCGTGTCCTAACTTAGCCAAGCGTAACACAACCAAACGCAACATCGATCAGACTAACGTGCCGAGACCAATACTGCTGGCCTCCCTACAGCCAAGCTGAACATACTAGAGCGCAGTGGAGCGCAGATACCCAACCAATGGCAGAGTACAGCACAAAAGTTAAAGTCATCCTGTCAAAACTTATCCTAAACCATCCTAACCGAACGTAACTTGACTCAACACTACATGCCGGGACCACATTTCCCGGCATTCCCAGAGCCGTGCTGAAAGTATCAAAGTACTGTATGGAGCTGAAATCCATCTAATAGCGGACGATGTCACTAAAGTCAAAGCTATCCTCTCCTAACATAGCCAACCCTCACATAACCAAACGCAACATAACTGAACCTAACGTACCGCGACCATTATTTTTGGCCTCCGCAGAGTCCAGCGGAATACGCTAGCGGAGAGTAGGAGGCAAAAATCCATATAATCGCAGTGTGTATAAGAAAAACCAAAACTAGCCCAGCCTAATAGAAACCATCAGGGCAAAACCAAATAAAGCATATATCAAACTAACGTGCCGCGACCGCCGCTGCTACCCTCCACAGAGCCAAACAGGGCGTACTAGAGCATAGTGGGACGCAGAAATCCACCGAATAGCAATGCACCGCACATACGTTGATGCTGCCCTGACCATAAATAGTCAAACCCAGCCTAACCGATCGTAACCTGGATCAACATAGCAAGCCTTTAACACCATTGCTGCCCTACCCCAAGGGCAAGATGAAAATATTACAGTGCTGTAGGGAACAGAAATCCACCTAACAGCAGGCTATGGCACTAAAGTCGAGGCTATCCTCTCGTAACCTAACCAAACGTATCTTAACTCAACCTAATGTGCCGCGACCGCTATTGCTGGTCTACCCAGAGTCAAGCGGAAGACATTAGCGAAAAGTACAACGAAGAATGCCATATAATCGCAGTGTATGTCAGAAAAGTCAAAGCTACACAAGACCAGCTCAAACCAATGGAACATATCCAAACATAGCCCTACACAAGCTATCGTGCCGTGACCGCTATTTTTGCCCACCCCAGGGGCAAGCAGGGCATACTAAACCTCAATACAGCGCAGAAACCCACAGAATAGCAGCATACAGCATAAAAGTTAAAGCTGCTCATACCAAACGTTGCATAACACAACCTAACCGAACATAGCATGACGAATCATAATTTACCGAGACCACCCTCGCTGGTCATGCCAGAGCAAAGCTGAAAATATGATAGCATTGTGGGGCGCAGAAATCCACCCAATAGCTGACCATAGCCCACAGGTCAAAGCTACCCCCTCCAACCTAAATGAAAAGAATATAACCAAACGTATCATAACTTAAGCTTACGTGCCGCGACTGCAATTATTGGCATCCCCAGAGTTAAGCAGGACGTACTAGATCGCAGTAGAGCGCAGGAATCCACCGTATAGCAGTGTACAGCAAAAAGGTTGTAGCTATCCTAACCAAACATACCCTAGTCCATCCTAACCGATCGCAACCTGACTCAGGATAACGTTCCGAGACTACTATTGCTGCCCTTCCCAGAGCCACTCTGGAAATGTTAGAGTAGTGTAGGGCACAGAAACCCTCATAATAGTAGACTGTAGCACTAAAGTCAAAGCGATCCCCTCCTAACATATCCAATCGTAACATAACCGAACCAAACCTAACTGAATCTAACGTGTCGCGAACACTATAGATTGCCTTCCCAGAGTCAAGCAGTATATATTAGTGGAGAGTAGAGGGCAGACATCCATAGTATCGTAGTGTATATGGGAATAGTCAAAGGTACCCAAACCTAAACCAAACCAACAGAACATAACCAAACATAGCATAGCTCACCCTAATGTGACGTGACCGCTATTTCTGCCGTCCGCAGAGACGATCAGGGCATACTAGGACCGATTAGAGCCCAGAATTCCACTGAATAGCAGCGCAGAGCACAAGAGTGAAAGCTACGCTTACCAAACTTAACCTAACCTAACCTAGCCGATCGTAGCCTGACGCATCGTAACGTGCCGAGACCACAATTGCTCGACTTTCCAGGGCCAAGCTGAAAACATTAGGGCACTCTAGGGCGCAGAAGTACACCTGATGGTAGACTATAGGGCTAAAGTCAAAGCTATCCTCCCCAACCTAAAGAATAGTAACATAACCAAACGTAACATAGTTCCACCTATCGCGCCGATACCGCTGTTGCTGCCCACCCCAGATCTATGCAGGACGTACTAAAGCAGAGTAGAGCGCAGAAATCGACCGAATAGAAGCGTACAGAAAGAAGATGAAGCTATCCTATCTCAACGTAACCGGACGCCACCGGACGAAACATATCTTTCCGAGACTACCATTGCTGGCCTTCACCAGAGACAGGCAGAAAATATTAGAGCACTGTAGGGCGCAGAGGATCACCTAATACCAGGCCATAGCACTAAAGTCAAATATATACCCTTTCAAACCAACCAATCGTAACATAACCAAACGTAGTCTAACGTAGCATATCGTGCAGCGACCACTATTGCTGTCCACGCCATATCCAAGCAGAGCACATTAGTCGAGTGTAAAACGCAGAAATCCACAGAATCGCAGTGATTATAAGAAAAGTCACAGCTAGCCAAGCTTAAACCAAACCGATAGAACACATCTGAATACAGTCTGACTCAACCTAACGTGCCGAGGCCGCTATTGCTGCCCTGCACAGAGCCAAGCAGGACGTACTAGTGCAGAGCAGAGCGCAGAAGTCCGCCGAAAAGCGGTATACAGCGAGAAAAGTTAAAGCTACCCTGACCAAACATTGCATAACCCAACCTAACCGAGCGTAGCCTGACTCATAATACCTTGCCGGGACCAGCCATGCTAGGCTTGACAGAGCAAGCTGAAAGCACTGGAGCATTGAAGAGGTCAAAGATCCTCCTAGCAGCAGACCATGGCACTAGAGTCAAAGATACCCTATCCTAACCAAACCAATCTTAACGTAACCAAACGAAACCTAACACAACCTAGCGTGCCGCGTCCACTACTGCTGTCCTCCGCAGAGCCAAGCAGAACATACTAGTGTGGAGTAGAACGCAGAAGTCCATGGAATCGGGGTTTATATCAGAAAGGTCAAAGCTACCCGAGCTGAACCCAAACAAAAGGAACATAACCAAACGCTGACTGACTCAACCTAACGTGCCAAAACCACTATTGCTGCCCTCCTCAGAGCCAAGGAGGATATGCTACAGCAACCTATATGGCAGAAACCCACCGAATAGCCGCGAATAGCACAAAAGTCGAAGCAATCCCATCCTAACCTAACCAAACGCAATCTAACACACGCTAACGTGCCGAGACCAATACTGCTGGCATCCCCATAGCCAAGCTGGGCACATTAGAGCAACGTAGAGCGCCGAAGTCCACCAAATAGCGGCGTATCGCATAAAAGTCAAAGCTACCCCATACTAGCCTAACCAAACGTAACATGAACGAACGTTATCCATCTCAACCTAGCGTGCCGAGACCACTGTTTCTGGGCATACCGGAGCCAAGCAGAACATACTAGAGCACAATAGAGCCAAGAAGTACACCGAAAAACGGTCTATACCACGAAAGTCAAAGCAATCCAAGCTGAACACAATAGAGCATAACCTCACAAAACTTAGCATAACTCTATCAGACGTGTTGAGGCTACAATTACTGTCCTCCCAAAGCCAAACTAGGTGAACTAGATCGCAGTGGAGAGCAGAAATCCACGGATTTTCAGTGTGCAACAAAAAGATCAAAGCTATCCCAGACCAACCTAACCAAACCATACATAACCAAGCGTAACTTAACTCAACGTAGCGAGCTGCGACCACTGCTGCTGGCCTCCCTGGGCGATGCAGGACATGTTAGAGGAGAGCACGTCGTAAAAATCCATAGATTCGCTGTGTGCAGCAGAAAAATCGAAGATACCAGTGCCTCACCCATGCAACCATAAAATACCCGAACGTAACCAAGCACAGCCTGACGTGCCAGGACAACTATCAGTCGCATGCCGAGAGCCGAGAGCCAAGCAGAGTATAGTAGAGCAATGTAGAGCGCAAAATCCACGGAGTAGTAGTGTATAGGACAAAAGTCAAAGATATCCTGTCCTAACCTAACCAAGCGTAACATTACATAACGCAGCCTAACAAAGCCCCGCGTGCCACGGCCACTATTGCTGACTTCCCCTGGTTCGAGTAGAGTATAGTAGAGCACTGTGGAGCGCAGAAAGCCTCCAAATAGCAACGTACAACACAAAAGTCGAAGCTACCCTTGCCGATCATAACCTGACCTAACATAGCCTAACCTAACGCAGCCTGCCGTACCACGGCAGCCATTGTTGCCCCCCCCCACCCAGATTCGAGTAGGGTATAGTAGAGCTACGAAGAGCGCAGCAGAACACCGAATAGCAGTGTATTGCATAAAGGTCTAAGTTACCCTATCATAACATAACCCGTCGTAACAGTGCCAGACGTAACCAAACTTTACCTAACATGCCGCCGCCACTATTGCCTGCCTCCCAAGAGAATAGTAGAACATATTAGAGGAGAGTAGAGCGCATTGATCCATAGAATCGCAGTGTACAGCAAAAAAGTCAAAAGTAACCGAACCAAGCCCGAACTAACGTATCACTACTTGACATACCAAACACAAACTAACGTGCCACGACCACTATTGCTGACCCCCCGACTGTCCAGCAGAGTATAGTGGCTCAATGTAGAGGGCAGAAATACGCCGAATAGCAGTGCATAGCACAAAAATCGCAACTACGCTCTCCTAACCAGTCCAAACGTAATGTAACAGAATGTATCCTAACTTAACCTAACATGGCGAGGCCACTATTACTGGCCTCCCCAGAGCCAAGCAGAACACACTTGAGCACAGTACAGCGCAGAAATCGACCGCATTTCTGTGTACAGCACAAACGTCAAATGAATCCAATCCTAATCCAAACAATCCTAACCAAATCAAACGAAACGTAACTGGATATAACGCGCCGGGGCCACTTTTTCTGCCCTCCCCATAGCAAAGCACAGCATATTGGAACACAGCAGAGTGCAGAAATGTACCGAAAAGCAATTTATATCACAAAAGTCAGAGCTATCCTGGCCTAACCTAACCACACGTAGCATAACCGAACGCAACCTAACCCAAACTAATTTGCTTAGAACGCAATTGCTGATATCCACAGAGCCAACCAGAATATACTAGATCACAGTAGAACGCAGAAATCCGCAGCATTGCAGCGTAAAACACAGAAGACAATGATATCGTAACCTAACCTGACATAACCTAACCAATCGCAACGAAAGCAGACGTAACATAACTCAACTTAACGTGCGGCGGTCACTCCTGCCGGCACCCCAGGATTGAGCAGAGAATAGCCGACCACAGTAGATCGCATAAACCCACAGAAGAACGGTCCATGTCGTGAAAGACAAAGTTATCCAAACCTATCCCAAACAAGCAGGCCCCAACGGAACGAAACATCACTAAACCTTTCGTGCCACAGCAACTATTGCTCTCCTACCCGGAGTGGAGCAAAGGATAGCAGAGCAATGTGGAGCGCAGAAATCAACGGAGTGGCAGTGTATAGCACAAAAGTCAAAGCTATCCTCTCCTAACCAAACAAATCGTGACATAACCGTCCACAACCTAACACATCCTATCGCTCCGCGGCCGCTACAGCCGGCCTCCCCAAAGCAAAGCAGAGAATATTAGATCACAGTGGAGCGCCGAAAGCCAACGAATGGCAGTGTATAGCACAGGATTCAAACATATCCTAAAAAGGAAGGCCTAACCTAACCTAAGCAAACGAAGAATAACCAAATTTAGCGAGCCGAGATATCTATTGCTCTCCTCCCCAGAGCAAAGCAGAACATATAAGAGCACAGTAGAGAGTAGAAGTGCATCGAATATCAGTGTGTAGCATAAAAATCAAAGCCATCCTAATCAAACATAACCTAACCTAAACTAACCAAACGTAGCCTAACTCAACCTACCGCGCCGCAACCGCCATTGGTGGCGCCCCCAGGGTCGGGTAGGGTATAGTAGAGTAACGAAGAGAGCAGAAATCCTCCGAAAAGCAGCGTGCACCACAAAAGTCTAATTTATCCTACCCTAACCAAACCAAACGTAGTATACCCGGACGCAACGTAACAAAACCTAACGTGCCTAGACCATCATTTCTGGCCTTCCCATCGCCAAGAAGAACATTTTGGTGGAGAATGGAGCGCACATGTAAATGGAATGGCAGTGAATTGCAGAAACGTCAAACCTTTACAAACGTAACCCATGCTAACATAACCGAACAAAACGTAACATAACAAAACCTAACGTGCCGCGGCCACTATTTCTCACCACCCCAGAGCAACGCAAGGTATATTAGAGCACAGTAGAATGGTGAAAACATCCGAATATCAGGGATGAGCACAAATGTCATAGCTATCCCGCCTTAACCTAACAAATCGTAGCATTACAAACGTGACCAAACTCAACCTAACGTGCTGCCACCACTACTGCTGGCCTCACCGGACTCAAGCATAATACATTAGAGGATAGTGGAGTGCAGAAATCCAGAGAATCGCGGTGTACAGCAAAAAAGTCAAAGGTACCGAAACCTAACTCAAACTAACATAACCTGACCTGACACATCCATGCTCAACGTAACGTCCCGCGACAACTATTCCATGCCACCCGGTGCCAAGCAGATTAGAGTACAGCGCAGTAGAGGCCAGAAAACCACCGAATAACTGTGAATAGTCAAAGTGATCCTAACAGATCTTACCCTAACATATCCTAACCAGACGTAGTGTAAGTCAAACTTACGTGCCCCAACCGCTATTGCAGGCATCCTGAAAGTCGGTCAGAGTATAGAAGAGTAATGTAAAGCGTAGGAATCCACCCAATAGCAGTGTATAGAACAAAAGTCAAAGCTATCCGCTCCTTCCCCAGCCTATCGTGTCATAACAAAACGTAACATACCTCATACTGTCGTGACGCTATCCAATATTGTCTGCCTCCACAGACCCAAGCAGAACATACTAGGGCACAGTAGGGAGCAGAAATCCACAAAATAGCAGTGAACAGCACAAAAGTCAAAGCTATCCTAACCTAACCTAACCAATCGTAACCTAACCAAACGCAACATAACTTAGACTGACGTGCCGAGACCAATACTGCTTGCATCTGCATAGCCAAACAGAATATACTAGAGCACAGAAGATCGCAGAAATCCAACGAATAGCAGTGTGTTTCGCAAAAGCCAAAGATATTCTAATCTACCACAACGTAACCTAACCAAACCAAGCGTAATCTATCAAAATCAAACGTGCCGCTGCCACTACTGCTGGCCTCACGAGAGCCGAGCAGAGAATAGTGGAGCAATGTAGAGCGCAGAAGTCCACAGAATATCAGTTTATAGCCCAAAAGCCAAAGGTGTACTATCCCAAAATAAGCAAACGTAACCTAACCAAGCGTAGCGTAACTCAACCTAACGTGCCGAGACCGACATTGCAGTCGACCCCAGCGCCAGGCAGAGCTTATTATAGCTCAGTGGAGCGTAGAAATCCACCGAATAGCAGTGTATGGCGCGAAAGTCGAAGCCATCCTGACCAAACTTAACCTAACCTATCACAACCGTACGCAACCTAGCTCAACGAAACGCGCCACGGCAGCTATTGCTGGCCTCCCCAGGCTCATGCGGATGCTAGTAGCGCAATGCAGAGCGCAGATGTCGACCAAATAGCAGTGTATAGCACAAAAGTCGAACCTAACCTAACCAAACCTTTCCTAACCTAGCGAGGCCAAGCGTAACATAACGCAACCCAGCCTGCCGAGACCACTAATGCCGCCCACCATGGTGTCAGGCAGAACAAATTAGATCGCTGTAGAGCGCAGAAATCCACCACACAGCAGTGTACAGGCTGAAGTCATATCTACCCCATCCTAACCTAACCAAGCATTACCTAACCAAACCCACCATAAATCAACCTAACGTGCCGCGTTCACAACTCCTGGCGTCTCCGGAAGCGGGCAGAGTGTGGCAGCGCACAATATGGTGCAGAAGTCCATAGAATTGCAGTGAGTAGCGCAAAAGCCATAGCGATAGCAGCCTAACCAAACGTAACATAACCAAACCTAACTTGCAGCGACCGCTATTTGTGGCCTCCCCAGAGCCAAGCGGAGAACATTCGTGGAGGGCAGGCCGCCGAAATCCATGGAATCGCTGTGTGTAGCACAATAGTCGGAGCTAACCCATCCTAACGTAGCCAAACGCAACACAAGCGAGCGTAGGTTAACTCAACCTAACGTGCCGATACCATTATTGCCTGCCTCCACAGCGCCAAGCGGAATATACTAGACAACAGTGGAATGCATAAATCCACCGAACAACAGTCTACACCACGTAAGCCAAGGCTATTCAAACTGAACCCAGACTAACATATCCTAACCAAACGTAGGCTAACTCATCCTAAAGCTCCGAGATCACGATTACTGGCCTCGCCATAGTCGAGCAGAGTATAGTATAGCAATGTAAAGCGCAGAAATCCACCTGGCAGCAATGCGTAGCACAAAAGTCAATGCTACCCTATCCTATCCTATCTAAACGAAACGTAAGTGAACGTAGCCTAACGCAGCCTTATGTGTCGAGACCAACATTACTGTCCCCCCAGAGCCGAGTACAGTATAGTACAATAACGTAGAGCATAGAAATTCTCCGGATTGCAGTGTAGAGCACAAAAGTGAAATTTCTCGTGTCCTTACCTGTCCAAACTTAATAGAAACAAAGGTAACGTAACCTAACACAACGTGCCTGGACCGCAATTTCTGGCCTCCAAAAAGACAAGCAGGATATACTAGAGCACAGTAGACAGCAGAAAGCTACCAAACTGCAGTGTATAGCACAAATGTCGGAGTTATCCTGAACAAACCTAACCTAACCCAACCTAACCAAATGTAGACTGACAGAACTTAAAGTGCAGGGACCGCTAGTTCCGGTCGTCCAAGCGCCGAGCAAAGTATACTAGAGCACAGTACAGCGCGGAAATGCACCTTATAACAGTGTATACCACGAAAGCCGTACCTAGCCAAACATAACAAAGGCAACGTATCATAACCAAACGTAGCATAACACAAATTAACGTGCCGCGACCGCTGTTGCAGGCCTGCCTAGAGCCAAGCTGAACATATTAGAGGAACGTAGAGCGCCGAAATCCACAGAAGGGCTATCTACAGAGGAAAGTCAAAGGTAACCTAACCAAACCCAGACTAACCTAGCATAACCAAGCGTAACGTAACCCAACCTAACGTTCCGAGACCACTACTTCTGACCTCGCAAGAGCCACCTGGTGCATATTAGAGGACTGCGCAGCGTAGGAGCCGACCGCATTGCAGTGTATAGCGCAAAAGTCAGAGACACGCTGACCAAACATAGCCTAACATAACATAGAGGGACGTATCAAAACCGAAACAAACGTACCGCGAACACTACTGCTGGCATGCACAGAGGCAAGCAGAATATGATGGAGCACAGTAGAGCAGATAAGTCCACCGGATAGCAGTGTATAGAACAAGAGCCTAAGCTACCCTGTCCTAACTTAACCAAACTTATCATTGCCAGGCGCAACCTACCTTATACAAACGTGCCAAGACCAATACTGCTCCCCTCCCGAAAGCCAAACAGAATAAACTAGAGCACAGTGGAGCGCAGGAGTCCACCTTACAGCAGTCTATGGCACAAAGGTCAAAGACATCCAAACCAAACTTTCCCTAACCTAAGCTAGCCGAACGTAGCATAATCAAAACAAACGTGCCACGACCACTATTTCTGGCCTCGGGAGACAATCAAATGCCAGCAGAGTAATGCAGAGCGCTGATATCGATCGTACAGCAGTGTATAGCACAAAAGTCAAAGATATCATAGCCAAACATATCCTAACCTAGCCAAGGCAAACGTGACATGTCTGAACCAAACGTGCCACAATCACTATTTCTGGTCTCCACAGAGACAGGCAGAACATATTAGGGCACAGTAGAGCGCAGAAATCCATCAAATAGCGGTGTGTAGCACAAAATTCGAAGCTACCCTGTCCTAACTTGAACAAACGTAACATAAACTTACCTAGTCAATCTCAAACTTACGTGCATAGAACACTATTACTCGCCTCACCACAGGCAACTAGAACATACTGGGACACAGCAGAGCACTGAAATACACCGAATACAGTGTATACCGCTTAAGTTATAGTTACCCATACCTAGCCCAGACTAACACTACCCAACCAAACCCGGCCTATCTCAACCTAACGTGAAGAGACCACCATTACATCTCTCCATAGACGAGCAGAGCGTAGTAGAGAAATGTAGAGCGCAGAAATCCACCGGATGGCCGAGTATATCATAAAAGTCTATGCCAACCTCTCCCAGTATATCCAAACGTAACACAACCAAACGTAACTCAACTGAACATATGGGGCCACGGCCTCTGTCGCTGTCCTCCCTAGATTCGGGCAGATTATATTAGATCACGGCGGAGCGCAGAAATCCACCGAATAGCAGTATGCTCCGCGAAAGTCGAAGCTACCCATACCAAACACAAAACAGTGTAACGCAGCCAAACGAAGCATAACTCAGCCGAGGGAGCCGAGTCCACCATTGCTGGCCTCCCGATAGACGAGCAGAGCACACTGGAGCAATGTAGAGGGCAGAATTTCATCGAATAGCAGTTTATACCACAAAGGTCAAAGCTATCCTAGTCAAACCTAAACAAACGTAACATAACCAAACGTAACGTAACTTAACCTAACGTGCCCAGACCACTATCGCTAATATCCGCAGGGCCTACCAGAATATACTAGAGCACAGTAGCGAACACGATTCCGCCGCACTATAGTGCAAAGCACAAAAGTCAAAGATACCCTGACCTAACATTTCCGTACCTAACGCACCAAACGTAGCTTAACTAAACATAACAGATCGATACCACTATTGCTGGCCTTTACAGAGCCAAGGAGATCATCTTAGAGCACAGTAGAGCGTAGATATCCACCGAGTAGCAGTGTACGGGGCAAAAGTCGTAGCAATCATCTCCTAAACTAACCAATCGTGACATTCACAAGCGTAAAATAAGCCACACTAACGTGCCGCGTCCGCTATTGCTGGCCTCCCAAGAGCGAAGCAGTACATATTAAAGGGGGTTCAGCGCAGAAATCCATATAACCGCAGTGTATAGCAGAAAAGTCACAGCAACACAAACCTAGCCCACGCAAACGTAACCTAACCAAGCGAAGCCTAACCAAAAGTGTCTTGACACGACCACTATTTCTGGAATGCCAGGGCAAAGCAGAATATATCAGAGCACAGTAGAGCGCTGATATCCGCCGAACACCAGTTTATACCTGGAAAGTCAAATATAATCAAACCTAACACAGGTAAACTTGTCACAACAGAACGCAGCCTAACCCAACCTAACACGCGGAGGACCACTATTACTGTATTCCCGAGAGTCGAACATGGTATAGCATAACAATGTAGAGCATTGAAATCCTGCGAATTGCAGTGAATAGCACAAAAGTCAACTTCATCCTGTAGTAACCTATACAAACGTAATATAGCCAAACGTAACCAAACTTAACCTAACGTGCAAGGACCTTGGTTGCTGGCCTCCCCAGAGACACGCAGCAATCGCTGGAGCACAGTAGAGCGCATACGTTCACCGAATAGGTCCGTACAGCACAGAAGTCAAAGCTATACTCTCCTATCCTAGCCAATTGTAACATTAGCAAACGAAACATAACTGAACCTAACGTTACGCGACCACTATTGCTTGCCTCCCGAGGGCCAAGCAGTACATATCAGAGAGGGTGCAGGGCAGAAATCCATAGAATCGCTGTGTATGCAGAAAAGTCAATGCTACCCAAACCTAACCTGGACCAACGTAGCTTAGCCAAACGTAGCCTAACTAAACGCAACGAGCTGCGACCGATATTTCTGGACACCCCCGGGCCAAGCAGAATATAGTAGAGCACAGTAGAGCACAGAAGTCCACCGAAAAATTGTGTACACCACGAAAGTCTATGTCACCCACACATAACACAAACAAACATAACCATAACGAACGTAACCTGATTCAACGTAACGTGCCGAGACCGACATTGACGGCCTCCTCTGAGCCGAGCTCAGTGTAGTAAAGCCGTGTAGAGCGCAGAAAGCCACCACATAGCAATATATACCACAAAAGTCAAAGATATCGAAACTTAACCATACCAAACCTAACCTAACCAAGCGTAGAATGAATGGACCAAACGAGCCGAGGCTTCTACTTCTGCCTTCCCGGAGCAAAGCAGAATATGTTAGAGCATAGTAGAGCGCAGAAATCCGTAGAATCGTGGTGCATAGCACAATAGTCGAAGCTACCCTATCCTAATATAATCAAACGTAGCATAGACGAACGTAACCAAGATACACCAAACGTGCCGATAACACTATTGCTCGCTCCTCCAGATCCAAGCAGAATATACGAGAGGAAAGTAGATCGCAGCAATCCACCGCTTTGATGTATATAGCACAAATCACAAAGCTATCCATACCATATCTTACCAAACATAACATAGCAATACGTAACTTAACTCAACCTAACATGCGTAGACCGCTATTGCTGAACACCTCATCTCTAAGCAGAGCATATTAGAGGAGCGTAGAACGCAGAAGTCCATAGAATGCCAGTGTATAGCACAAAAGTAAAAGCTATCCCAGCCAAACATAACCAAACATAGCATAAGCAAGCGCAACATGACTCAAACTAACGTGCGTCGGCCACTATACCTGGCGTCCCCAGAGACAAGCAGAGTGTGACAGCGCAAATTAGAGCGCAGATATCAATAGAGCAGCAGTGTGTAGCGCAAAAGCCAAAGCTATCCAAACGCAACGTAGCCTAACCAAACCAAACATACTCTAGCTCAACCTACCTTGCCGCGACCACTGTTGCTAGCCTTCGGAGAGTCGAGCATAGTATAGTAGAGCAATGTACAGCGCAGAAGTAAACCGAAAAGCAGTGTATAGCACAAACGTCAAAGCCAAGCTAATCAAACTCATCCTAATCTGGCCAAACAAAGCGTAGCATAGTTGGACCAAGCGTGACTCGTCCACAATTGATGGCCTTCCCAGAGACAAGCAGAACATATTAGAGCACAGTAGAGCGCAAAAGTCTACCGAGTAGCAGTGTATTGCACAAGACTGAAGGCCATCCTTTCATGGACTAACCAATCGTAACATAACCAAACGTAGCATAGCACGGAGTAACATGCCGCGAACACTGTTGCTGTCCTCCCCAAGACAAGCAAAGCATGTTGGAGCACAGTAAAGCAACGAATTCCGCGGAATAGCAGTGTATAGCACAAAAGTCAAAATTATCTTACCCTAGCCAAGCGTAACGTAAGCAGACGTAACGAAACCCAGCCTGCGATGCCACGAAAGCTATTGCTGGCCTCACGTGAGCAGCGCAGAGTACAGCAGAGTAATGTAGATCTCCGAAGTCGCCCGTGTAGCAATGTATAGCGAAAAAGTAAGAGACACCCTAACATAAGCTGACACGACCCAGACTAATCAAACGTAACCAAACCATGGTTAACGTGCCTAGTCCACAACTGCCGACCTCCCCGCCGCGAAGCAGGGCATATTAGTGGAGGGCATAGCGCATTGGTCCATAGGATGGCAGTGTATAGTGCGAAAGTCAAAGATATCCTGAACTCACCAAACGAAACATAACCGAACGATATCTCTCCCAACCTAACCCGACGTTACCACTATTGCTGGCCTCCCCATGTCCAGGCAGGACATACTAAAGCTCAGTAGAGCGCAGAAACCCGGCGAACGACAGTGTATTCAACGATAGTCAAAGCAATCCAAACCTAACGCAAAGCCAACGTAACCTAACTAAACGTAGCCTAACTCAAACAAACTTGACGAGAAAACTATTCCTGGACTCCTCGGTGTCGTGCAGAACATCCTAGAGCAATGTAGATAGCAGAGATCCTCCGAACAGCGGAGTATAGCACAAAAGTCAAAGCTACCTCCTCCTAACAGCCAATCGTAATATAAACAAGCGTAACCTGACACAGACTAACGTGCCGCGGCCATGGTTGCTGGCACCCGCAGAGCCTAGCTGAACATATTAGTTCAATGTAGAAGGCAGAAATCCATAGAATCGCAGCGCATATTCGAAAAGTCTATCTAACCAAAGCCTAACACGAACAAACTGGACCTAGCAAAACATAGCCTGCATAAACATAACATTCCGCGATCACTATTGCTGGTCTCCACACGGCCAAGTAGAATGTAATAGAGCACAGTAGAGCGTAGAAATCCACCGAATAGCAGTGTATTGCACAAAAGTAAGGGCTATCCTATCCTAACTTATCCAAAGGAAAAACCGTCAAACGCAGCTTAAGTTAACCTAACGTGCCGCGGCCACCATTTCTGGACAGCCCAGAGTGAGGCATAGCATATTAGAGCAAAGTGGAGTGGAGAAATTCACCGAAAGTCAGTATCTAGCACAAAAGTCAATGGTATCCTGTTCTAACCTAACCGATTGTAACATCGCCATGCGTAACCAAGCTGAAACTGACGTGCCGCCACCACACAATGCTGGCCCTCCTAGAGGCAGACGGAACATATAAGAAAAGGGTAGCGCGCAGAAGTCCATAGGATCGCAGTGTACAGCAGAAAAGTCAAGGGTAGCCAAACCTAACACAAACCAACGTAACATAACATGTCGTAGCAAAACTCAACGTAACGTGCCGCCACCAGTATCGCTAGCATCCCCAGGGTCTAGAAGATTAGAGTGGAGCACCGTGGAGAGCAGGAATCCACCGAATAACTGTGTACGGCACGAAAGTCAAAGCTGCCCGAACTAAACTCGACCTAACCTAACCTAAACAAAGGAGACCTCTCTCAGGCGAACGTGCAACGACCGTTATTGCCGGCATCCACAGATTCAAGTAGACGCTAGTAGAGCAATGCCATGCACAGGTATCAGCCCAATAGCAGTCTATAGCACAAAGGCTAAGATACCTTAACCAAACTAATCCCACCCTAGCCAATCCTGCCTGATCATATCTCAACCTAGCGTGCCGAGACAACTCTTGCTGGCCCTCCCACAGTCAACCAGAGCATATAAGAGGAGAGTAAGGCGCAGAAATCCACCGAAAAGCAGTGTATAGCAGAAAAGTTGAAGCCATCCAAACCCTACTATGGCTACCATATACTTAGCAAACGTATGCTATCTCAACCTAACGCGACGAGACAACTATTGCCGGCATTCCCGTTGCAAAGCAGGGCACTTTAGTGGAGAATAGAGCTCCGAGGTGCATAGCATGGTAATGCATGGCATGAAAGTCAAAGATATCCCAACCTAACCCAAGCACACGTAACCTAACCATGCATAACGTATACGAACCGAGCGCGCCGCGGCCACCATTCCTGGAACTCCCAAAGCAAAGCAGGGAACATTAGATTACAGTAGGGCGCAGGACTCCACTGAATAGCCGTGTACAGCACGAAAGTCAAAGCTATCCCATCCTAACCTAACCAAACGTCACATAACCAGACGCAACATAACTCAGACCAACGTGTCGAGACCAAGACTGCTGGCCTCCCCAGAGCCAAGCAGAATATGCTAGAGCACAGTAGAGCGAAAAAATCCACCGAAAAGCAGCGTACACCGCGAAAGTCAAATCTATCCAAACCGAACACAAATGAACGTAACGCAACCAAACGTAACATAACTCGACCTAACAGGCCGAGACCAATACCTCTGGCATCCCCGTAGCCTAGCCGGATACACTAGAGCACAGTAAAGTCCAGAAATTCAACGTATAGCAGTGTACACCAGAAAAGTCAAAGCTACCCAAACCTAACGCAAGCAAACGTAACCAAACCGAACGTAGCGTAACTACAGCTAACGTGCCACGACCACCATTGATGGCCTCTCCAGGGACGAGCAGATGCTAGTACGGCAATGCAGATCACAGATATATACCGCATAGCAGTATATAGCAGAAATGTCAAACCCATCCTAACCAAACTTTACCCAACCCAACTTAACCAAGCGTGAACTCTCACAACCAAACGTCCCACAACCGCTATTGCTGGCCTACAAAGATTCAAGCAGACGCTAGTAAAGCAATGCAGTGCACAGACTTCGACCGAAGAACAGTGTACAGCACAAAAGTCAAAGCTATACTAACCAAACGTATCCGAACCTAGCCAAGCCGTGCGTAACATAACCCAAACTTGCGTGCCGGTGCCACCATTGCTGGCCTCTGCAGAGGAAAGCGGACCATACTAGTGCACATAGGCCGCAGGAGCTCAACGTAAAGCAGTGTATAGCACAAGAGTCAAAGATATCCATGCCTAACCCACGCTAACATAACCTAGCCAAACGTAGCCTATCTCAAACTTACGTGCCGAGATCACAATTACTGTTGTCCCCAGTCTCGAGCCGAGTATAGTACAGGACAGTAGAGAGCAGAAAGCCACCAAATAGCAATGTATAGCACAAAAGTCGGACATACCCCGACCTAACCTGGTTTAATCATACCTAACCATGCGTAGAATATCTAAACCTTACGTGCCGCGACCACTATTGCTGGCCTCCCATGGGCCTGGCAGAATATGCTAGAGCACAGTAGAGCGCAGCAATCCATCGAGTAGAACAGTATTACACAAAAGTCAAGGCACGATGACTAAACGTAACCTAACTTAACCAAGCCAAACGTAGCCTAACTGAAACGGAGGTGCCGAGCTCAATATTACTGTCATCCCCAATGTCAAGCTGAGTATAGTAGAGCACAGTAGAGCACAGAAGTCCTCAGAATACCAGAGCCAAGCAGAACACATTGGAGGAGAGTAGGCCGCAGATATCCATAGAAACCAACTGTGCAGCAGAAATGTCAAAATCATCCAAACCTATTCGAAACTAACAGAACCTAACCTAACGTAGGCAAACACGGCGTAACATTCCAAGAACGCTATTGATGGTCTCCCTAGGGTCGAGCAGCGTATAGTAGAGCAACGAAGAGCGGAGCAATCCACGGAATACTAGTGCATAGCACAAAACGTTTAGTTATGCTATGCTAACCGAACCAAGCGAGGCATAACCAAAGGAAGGTAACCAATCCCAACATGCCTACACCACTATTGATGTATTTGTGTATTGGTTTACAGCGAAAAGGTTGATGCCACTGTTTCCTAACCTAACAAATCGCAACATAACCAAACGTAACATAACTCTAAGTAACATTCCGCGACAACTATTGCTGGCCTCACCAGATTCGAGCAGGGTATGGTAGAGCAACGTAGAGCACAGAAATGCACCGCTTAGCCGTGTATAACGCAAGAGTCAAAGCTAACATAACCTAACATAACCAAACGTAACATAAACGAACGCAGCCTTGCTCAGACTTACGTTCCGAGACCAATACTGCTGGCCTCACCAGATCCAAGCAGAGTATACAGGAGCACAGCAGAGCGCAGAAATCCAGCGAATAGCGGTGCATAGCATAAAAATCAAAGCTATCCTATCCTAACCTTACCAAACTTTGCATAACCATACGCAACGCAACTCAGCCTACCGCGCCGAGACCACTACATACGGACTCCGTATAGCCAAGCAGAATTTACTGCAGCTCAGCAGAACTCAGGCGTCCGTCGTATAGCAATGTACAGCACAAAAGTCAAAGCCATCCTAACCAAGCATATGCCAACCTAACCAAAGTATACGTAACGTAACCCAAGCAAACGTGCCACGAACACTATTGCTGGCATCACCAGAGCCACGCAGAACATATCAGAGCACAGTAAAGCGCAGAAATCAACCGAGTACTGATGTTTAGCGCAAAAGTTAAAGCTATCCCATTCCAACATAGCCAAACCTAGCGCAAGCAAACGAAATGCAACTAAACCTAAAGGGCCGCGGCCAATATTTACGGCCTCTCCAGGGCAGGGCGCAGCATATTTGAGGACCGTAGAGCGGGGAAATCCGCCGAGAGCAGTATGTAGCACAAAGTCAATGGTACCTTATTCTATCCTAAGCAATCGTGACACTACCAAACATAACAAAACTCAACCTAATGTGTCGCCACCACTATGGCAGGCATCCCCAGGGTCGAGCAAAGTATATTAGAGCAATGAGGAGCGCAGAAATCCGCCGAATATCAGTGTACAGCACGAAAGTCTAAGTTATCCATCCTAACCTAACCAATCGCAGCATAACCAAACGCAGTCTAACTAAATCTAACGCGCCGCTTTCAACATTTCTGGCCTCGACGGAGCAAATCAGGGAATACTAGATCACAGCAGAGCGCATAAATCGCCAGAAAACCAGTGTATACCGAAAAAGTCAAAGATATGCTAGCCGAAAACTACCAAACATAACATAACCGAACGTAACATAACTAAACCTAGCGTGCCTAGACCACTACTCCTGACATACACAGGGCGAAGTAGAACGTACTTGAACAGTGCAGAGCGCCGAAATCCACCGAATAGCAGTGTATGGCGCATAAGTCAAAGCTACACTTCCTAACCTGGCCAACGTTCACTATCGCTGGCCTCAAGACAGTCAAGCAGAGCATAGCATTGCAATGTCGGACACTGACGTCAACCTAGTGGCCCTGTATAGCGAAACGCAAAAGGTATCCCAACAAAACTTAGCCAAACCTAGCTTAAACGAACTGAAAATTGCTCAACCTATCGTGTCGCGGCCACTATTGCTGCCCTCCTGTTAGTCGAGCAGAGCATAGTAGATCAATGTAGAAGGCAGGAATCCATCGAATAGCAGTGTGCAGCACAAAAGTCAAAGCCATCCACTCCTACCCTGACCAAACGTAACGTAACCAAACGTAACCAAACGTAGCCAAGCTCATCCTGACTTGCCGAGACCAATATTGCAGTCCTCCCCAGAGCTAAGAAGAATGTATTAGGGGAGAGTTGAGCGTAGAAATCCGTAGAATCGCAGCGTTTATCGGGAAAGCGATAGCCACCCATACCCAACACAAACCAACGGTACATAGCGGAACATAGCATAACTCAACTCAACGCATCGAGACCGCTATTGTTACCCTCCGCGGAGCCAAGCAGGACATGCTAGAGCACAGTAGAGCACAGGAATCCACCGCACCGCACATACACCGCATAGCAGTGTACGGAGCAAAACTTGAAGCTATCCTAACCAAACATAGCCTAAACCAAGTTAAACGATTGTAGCCTGACAAAGCACAACGTGCCGAGGCCACTATTGGTGGCATTACCAGAGCCAAGCTGCAATCATTAGAGCACTGAAGGTCGCAGAAATCCACCTAATAGCAGAATATAGCACCAAAGTCGAAGATGTCCACTCCTAACCTAACCAATCGTAATTTAGCCAAACGTAACGTTAAACAAGCTAGCGTGCCGATGCCACTATTGCTGGCCCCTCCAGAGCCAAGCACACCACATTAGTGGAGAGCAAAGCCTAGGAATCCATATAATCGCAGTGTACATCAGAATAGTCTATGCTTCCTGATCCTACCCAAGCCAACAGGACATAGCCAAACATAGCCCAACTCAACCTAATGTGCCGAAACCGATATTGCTGCCCTGCCAGAGCCAGGCAGGACATACTAGAGCACGGTAGAACGCAGAAATCCACCAAAAAGCAGTGTACTGCGCAAAAGTTAAAGCTATCCTAACCCAACATATCCTCACGCTACATAACGGAACGGAACCTGTCTGAACATAACGTGCTGAGACGACTATTGCTGACCTTCCTAGAGCGAAGCTGAAAATGTTAGTGCTCTGTAGGGCGCGGAAAAGTTCCTAATAGCAGACTACACCACTATAGTCAAAGCTACCCTCTCCTAACCTTACTAAGAGTAACATAACAGAACCTAACGTGCCGCGAACCCTAGTGCTGGCAGCCAAGCAGAGCACATTAGTGGAGTGTGGAGCGCAGAAATCCATAGAACCGAAATGTATATTAATAAATTCGAGCTACACAATCCTAACCCAAACATACAGATCAAAGTCGAGCTTAGCCTAACCCAACCTAGCGTGCCGAGAAGGCTATTGCTGCTCTCCCCAGAGCCAATCAGGACATACTAGAGCACAGTTGGTGGCAGAAGTGCACCTAAAATGGCGTACAGCACAAAAGCAGAAGCTATCCTAATCAAACTTATTCTAACCCAACCTAACCGAACTTAACGTGTCTCAACGTAACGTGCCGAGGACACCATTGGCGGCCTTCCCAAAGCGATGCTGAAAATATTAGAGCTCTGTATAGTGCAGAAATCCACCTAAAAGCGGACAATAGCACTAAAGTCGAAGCTATCCTCTCATAACCTATCCAATCGCAACATAATCAAACGCAACCTAACAAACCTAACGTGCCGCGACCGAAATTGCTAGCCTCCTCAGCGACAAGCAGAATACATTCATGGAGAGTAGGACTCAGAGGTGCGTAGAATTGCAGTGTATATCGGAAAGGTCAAAGATGCCGAGACCTAACCCAACCCGAGGTCATATAGCCAAACATACCCTAACTCAACCTCACGCACTGAGACCGCTATTTCTGCCTTTCCCACAGCCATGCAGGACATGCTAGAGCACAGTAGGGCACAGAAGTCCACCGTATAGCAGTGTACAGCTCAAAGGTTAAGCCTACACTGACCAAACTTAGCATAACCCATCCTAACCTAACGTAACTTGACACATATAACGTGCCGAGACCACCATTGCTGGCCTTCCCAAAGCCAAGCTGAAAACATTGGAGCACTTTAGTGCACAGAATTACTCCTAATAGACGACTATAGCACTAAAGTGGAAGCTATGCCCTCCTAACCTAACCAAGCGTCACAAACCGAGCGCAACCTAACTAAAGCTAACGTTTCGTTGCTACTATTGCTGGCCTCCCAATAGCCCAGCAGAACAAATTAGTGGAAAGTGGAAGTCGAGATCCGTAGAATCGCCGTGCATATCAGAAAAGTCAAAGCTAACCAAACCTAAAACAAGCCAGCAGGGCGTAAACGAACATAGCATAACTCAACTTACAATACAGAGACCGCTCTTGCCGCCCTTCCCAGAACCAGGCTGAACTTACTAGAGCGCAGTACCGCGTTGAAGTCCACCGAATAGCATTGTACAGCACATAAGTTAAAGCTATCCCGTCCACACCCAGCCAGACCTAACGTAACCGAACGAAACCTGACTCAGCATAACGTACTGAGACCACTATTGGTGGCATCCCCAAAACCAAGCCGAAATCTTAGTGCACTGCAGGGCGTAGAAATCCATCTAATAGCAAACGATACCACTATCGTCAAAGCTACCCTCTCCTAACGTAACAGAACAGAAAATAACCAAGCCTAACCTGACACAACCTAACATGCGGCGACCACAATTGCTGGCCTACACGGAGCCAAGCAAACAGTTCAGTGAAGAGTAGAGCGCTGAAATCCTTAGAATCGCAGTGCACATCAGAAAAGTCAAAGCTACACAAACCAAACCCAATCCAACACAACACAGCCAAACATAGCATAACTCAAGCTAACGTGCCGAGACCGCTAATGCTGCAATTCACAGAGCCAAGCAGGGCATACTAGAGCAAAGCTGAGGGTAGAAATCAAACGAACTGCAGTATTCAGCATAAAAGTTAGAGCTATTATGTCCAAACTTATCCTGAACCAACTAACCGAAAGTCACCTGTCACAACCTAGCGTTCCGAGACCACTATTTCTGGCCATCCCATAGCAAAGCTGAAAGCATTAGAGCACTGCAGGGCGCAGAAATCCACATAATAGCAGACAATAGCCCTAAGGACAAAGACACCTCTCCTAGCCTGACCAACCGTGACTCAGCCTAATGTGCCGCGACCAATATTGCTGACATCCCCAGAGTGAAGCAGAATACATTAGAGGAAAGTGGAGCGCAGGATTCCATATACTCGCAGTGCACAGCACAATCGTCGAAACTACCCTATCCTAACCTATGGAAACGTTATATAAGCAAACGCAATCTATCTAAACCTGACGTGCCGGGAGCAATATTGATGGCATCAACTGCGCCAATCGGAGCATACTAGAGCGCAATAGAGCGCAGAAAATCTACCAAAAGGCACTGTACAGCACAAAAGTCAAAGGTATCCTATCCTAGGCCAACCAAACGTAAGGTAAGCGGACGTAACCTAATACAAACTTAAGTGCCACGACCGCTATTGCAGGCCCCACAAGAGCTAAGCAGAGTAGAACAGAGCAATGTAGAACGCCGATATAGCCTGAATAGCGGTGTATAGCTCAAAAGCAGAAGCCAACCTAGCCAAACCTAACGGAACGCACCCTAAACAAGCGTAGCATATAGCAACCAATCGTGCCACGACCGCAATTGCTGGCCTGCCCAGAGACATGCAGATGCCAGAAGAGCAGTGCAGTGCATAGATACCGTCCGAACGGCAATGTATAGCAGAAAAGTCAAAGCTAGGGTAACCAAGCCTATCCGAACCTAGCCAAGCCATGCGTAACCTCGCAGAACCTGTCGTGCCCTGACCGCTATTGCTGTCTTGCCCAGAGACAAGCAGAATACGGTAGACACAGAAGTCGACAGAATATCAGCGTTGAACACATATGTGAAATCTAACCTGACGTAACAAAACCTAACCTAACATAGCCAGACGTTATCTAACTCCACGTAATGTGCCGAGACAACTATTACTGGAATCGCTGGAGTCGAAAGAAGTATGGTAGGGAAACGTAGAGTGTAGAAATCCACCGATTATTGTGGTATAGTACGAAAGCCAAAGCCACCGTGTCCTTACCTAACCAATTGTGAAATTACCAAACGTAGCCTAACAAAGCCTATCGTGCCACGACCACTATTGCTGGCCTCACCAGATTCTAGCAGAGTATAGTAGAACACCGCAGAGCGCAGAAAGCCACCAGATGGAAATGTATACCGCAAAAGCGAAAGACATCCTTATCGAACCAGACCATACCCAACCGAAGCAAACGTGGAACAACTGCACCTAACTAGCCGAGACATGTACTGCATCAACAAAGCCAAGCAGGACATACTAGAGCTGAGTAGAGCGCAGAAATCCACCGAATAGAAGCATATAGCACGAAAGTCAGAGCCATCCCAACCAAACCTAACCAAACCGTACTTAAGCGAACGAAATATAACTCAAACTATCGAGACACGACCGCCGTTGCTGGTCTCCCCAAAGGCGAGTAGAGCACAGCGCCGCAATGAAGAGCACAGAAATGCACCGAATAGCAGTTTATAGTACAAAGGTCAAAGCTATTCTCTCCTAAC
>NW_016911203.1:0-254 GCF_001483705.2 Eufriesea mexicana | reverse complement strand
CTTCCTCCTTGTTTATGTAAGAAAGTTAGCTTACCACGATATTAGTCGTAAATGTCAATAAAATTGAATGTTCCGGCCACATTCTAAAGCATTGCGAAGGCTATAGCACGCCAAAGGAATCTTTCCTCCTCGTTTATGCAAGAAAGGTAGCTGACAACAATATTAGCCGAAAATTTCCTTAAAATTGAATTTTCCAACCAGATTCCAGAGCATTCCAGTGGCTATAGCACGCCAATAAAATATTTCCACCTGAT
>NW_016911202.1:18881-29984 GCF_001483705.2 Eufriesea mexicana | reverse complement strand
CTTTTGTGCTATACACGGTCATTCGGAGGATTACCGCCTTCGGCATTGCTATACTACACTCAAACCTACTCTGGGAATGCGAGCGGTAGTGGTCATGGCAGATTAGAGTGAGGTACGGTATGTTCGGTTAGACCGCGCTAGCTTGGTTTAGGTCAGCATAGGCTTCGCTTCCGTGGCATAATCAGCCATTCGGTGGGTTTCTGCATCTTCTGTGCTCCACTCTATCCTGCTCGGCTCTTGGGAGCCAGCAATAGTAGTCTTGGCACGTCATGTTGCGTTAGGGTACTTTTGGCTAGGTTGGGCTAGGTCAGGTTAGGTTAGCATATATTAGACTTTTTTGCTTTACGCTGCAATGTGGCGGATTTCTGCGCTCTACAGTGTTCTAGTATATTCTGCTTGGCTCTGGGGAGGTCAGTAGTAGTGGTCTATGCACGTTAGGTAGATAGGGTACGTTCGGGTACGTCACTTTAGCTATGGTTAGGTTCGGATAGCTTCGACTTTTCTTGTATACACTGCGATTCCATGGAATTCTGTGCTTTACTCTCCACTATTATGCCCTGCTTGGCTGTGTGGAGCCCAGCAATAGTGATCTCGGCACGTTAGGTCAGGTCACGTTACGTTTGGTTAGAATACTATGGCATAACTTCGACTTTAGAGCTGTACACTGCATTGCGGTGGATATCTGCGCTCTACTGCGCTCCAGTTTGTTCTGCTCGTCTCGGAGGGGACCAGTAATAGTGGAGCCGTCAGATTAGGTTGAGATAGGCTACGTTCGGTTAGGCTATGTTAGCAATGGTTAAGTTTGGTTATCATTGACCTTTCTGCTATAGGCTGCGATGCTACGTTCGGTTAGGTTATGTTAGCAATGGTTAAGTTTGGTTATCATTGACCTTTCTGCTATAGGCTGCGGTTACATGGATTTCTGCGCTACACTCTCCCATATCATGCACTGCTTTGCCCTGTGGAGGCCAGGAAAAGCGGTCGCAGCGCGTTCGGTTGAGTTAGTTAACGTTTTCCACGCTTGATTTTGTTTGGGTTAGGTTATGATACCTTTAACTTTTGTACACTAGACTGCAATGTGCTGGATTTCTGCGCTCTACTGTGTTCGGGTATGCTTTGAGCAGCTCCTGGGAGGCCAGAAATGGTGGTCTCGGCACGTTAGGTTGAAATAGGCTACGTTTGGTTAGGTTAGGCTAGGGTAGATATGGCTTTTGTGCAATACACTGCTGTTCGATAGATTTCTGCGTACCACGGTGCTCTAATGTCTTCTGCTTGGCTCTGGGGAGGCCAGCTGTAGCGGTCGCGGCACGTTAGGTTTGGTTAGGTAAAGTTCGGTTACGATATGTTCGTCTGGGTTGGGTTTGGATAGCTTTGACTTTCCTGGTATATACTCTTGTCTCGTGGACTTCTACGCTCTACTGTGCTCTACTATACTCTGCTTGCCTATGGGGAGCCCAGAGGTATTGGTCGCTGCGTGTTAGGTTGGGTGATGTTACGTTTGGGTATGTGCCGATTGCTGAGTTTAGTAGAGGGTAGCTATGACCTTTACGCAATACGCTCTTACTCGGTGGATTTCTGCTCTCTACAGTGCTCTCATATTCTCTGCTTGTCGCTCGGGAGGCCAGCAATAGTAGTCTCAGCACGCTATGCTGAGCTGGCTACGTTTGGTTAGGTTATGTTAGGTTAAGCTCGGCCTGTTTAACTTAGGCTTTCGTGCCATACACTGATATTCGGACGTTTGCTGCCCCCGACTGGTCTCTGCTACATTCTGCTTGGCCCTGGGGTGGCCAGGAGCGGTGGTCGCGGCACGTTATGTTGAGTAATGCAACGTTTGGTTAGGTTAGGTTCGGTATGGTTAGGTTAGGGTATCTTCGACTCTGGTGCTATGCTCTTCTCTTCGGGGGATTTCCGCTCTCGACATTGCTCTACTATACTCCGCTCGACTCTAGGGCGACGGGTAATAGTGGCCGTGACATGTTAGCTTGTGTTATTCTATGAATGGTTTGGTTATGTTAGGACTCGTTAGGACAGTATATCTAAGACTTTTGTGCTACACACTGCAATGCGGTAGGTACCTGCGCTCTTCTCTGCTCTAGTATATTCTGCTTGCCTCTGGGTAGGCCGGCAGTAGTGTCCTCGGAACGATGGTATGAGTTATGTTACGTTCGGTTATGCTTCGTTCGGATATGTTAGGACGCGATAGCCTTCACTCTTGTGCTGTACATTGCTATTCGTTGAACTTCTGCTTTCTACTGTGCTCTAACATATTTTGCTTGGGTCTGGGTATTCCTGCAATATATGCCTCATCACGTTATGTTGACATACACTACTTTTGGATGGGGTGGGTTAGGTCAGGTTAGGATTGGGTATCTTCCACTTTTGTGCTACGCACAGCTGCCCGCGGATAACTGCGCTCTACTGTGTCCCAACATCTTCCGCTCTGGGGTGGCAGGCAATAGTAATCACGCAATGTTGGATTTAGAAATGTTACGCATGTTTATCTTACGTTTGGTTAGGTTAGGGTATGGTAACCACGACTCTTGTGCTATACACTGCTATTCGGTGGATATCTGTCGCTTACTGTGCTCTATCAATGGTCTGTTCGGGCTATGTTGAGCTACAGTTCGTTTGGTTTGGCTTGGTGAGGTTAATTTCGGTTAGGATAGCTTTGACTTACGTGCCATGCACTGCTATTCGGTGTGTTTCTGTGTTCTACTTGGCTTTACTATTCTCTGCTTGGCACAGGGGAGGCCGGAAGCAGTGGTCGCGGCTCGTTATGCTGAGCTATGCTACATTTGCTCAGGTTATGTTAGCCAGTGTTAGATCAGCATAGCGGTAACTCTTGCGCCATACGCTGCGACTCTATGGGTTTAGGCGCTCTACTATCCCCCAATACGTTCTCCATGACTATAGGGATGCCCGCAATAATGGTCGCAGTACCCTAGGTTCAGTTATGTTAAGTACATTTATGTTATGATTGTATACATTGGGACAGGGTACCTTCGACTTTCGTGCTATACACTGCTATTCGGTGGATTTCTGCGCTCTAGTGTACCAACGTATGTTCTGCATTTCTCTAGTGGGCCAAAAATAATGGCCCGCACGTTACGTTGATTTGGGCAACGATTGCTTATGTTAAATTATGTCAGGTAAGGTTTGTATATATTTGACCTTTATGCTGTTAACTGATATACGCTGTATTCCCGCGCTTTACATTGCTCTACTATACTCCGCTCGACTCTGGGGCGGCGAGCAGTGGTTTCGTGGCAAGATAGTTTGAGTTAGGTTACGTTTGGTTTGGTCAGGTCAGGTTATGTTTGGTTAGTATATCTGCGGCTTTTGCGCTATTCACTGCAATGAGGTGCATTCTTGCGCTCTACTGTGTTCTAACATTTTCTACTTGGCTCCAGGGTGGCAAGAAATAGTGGTCTCTGCAAGTTAGTTTGAGATGTGCTACGTTTGGTTGTGCTTCCCTTTGGTGATGTGAGGACACTCACGTTTAAACCTTTGAGCCATGCGCTGCTATTAGGTGGATTTCTGCCCTAAACTGTGCTCCAATATGTACTGCTTGGCTTCATGGTGGCCAGAAACAGTGGTCTCGGCACGTCAGGTTTAGTAAAGTTACGTCTCGTTTCGTTAGATTAGGAAGGTCTTGTTATGATTCCTTTGTTTGTGCTATACACAGATATTAAGTGGATTTATGCGATCTACATTGCTCTGCCACAATCTGCTCGGCTCTGGGATGGCGGGCAATAGTGGTCGTGGCACGTTAGGTTGAGTTGGGTTACGTTCGGTTAGGTCGGGATACGCTAAGTTTGGTTAGTGTGCTTTTGATTTTCGTGCCATAGAGTGATTTTGGGAGGATTTCTGTGATCTACAGTGCTCTACTATATTTTGCTAGGCTCCGTTGATGCCAGCAGGTGTGGTCGTGGCACGTCATGTTGGGTCAGTCTACGTTCGATTATGTTATGCTAAGTTAGGTTGTTAAGTTAAGTTAACTTATGCTAAGTTAAGATATCTTTCAGTTTTGTGCTATGCACAGCTATTCGGTGGATTTCTGCTCTCTCCGTCATTCTACAGTACTCAGCTCGACACAGTGGAGGCGAGCTACGGAGTTCGTGGCACGTTAACTAGGGATAGGTTATGCTTGGTAAGATTAGATGAGGTCAAGTTTGGACAGGTTCGCTCCGGCTTTTGTGCCGTACACTGTTGTTCGGTGGACCTTTGTGATCTACTGTGCTCTACCGTATTCTTCTCGGCTCAGCGGAGCACGGATGCAGTGGCCGCGGCTCGTTATTTTGAGTTATGCTACGTTCGGTTAGGTTAGTTTAAGTCATGTTAGGTTAGTGTATCTTCGACTTACGTGCTCTACACTGCATTGCGGAAGATTTCTGCGATCTATTGTGCCCTTGTATGTTTTGCATGGAGCTGGAGAAGCCAGTAATCGTGTTCTCCGAACATTAGGTTGAGATAGGATACGTTTCGTTCTGTTACATTAGCTAAGGTTTGGTTTGGGTAGCTTCGACTTTTCTGATATACACTGCGATTCTATGGCCTCGTGCGCCCTGCTCTCGTGTAATATGCTCTGCTTGACCCAGTGGAGGTCAGCAATACTGGTCGCGGTAGGTTAGGTTGAGTTAGATCATGTTCGGCTTGGTTAGATTAAGTTGGGTTGGGCAAAGATGGCTTGACTGCTGTGCTCAAAACAGATATTCTATGGACTTTTGTGCTCTACTACGCTCTATCATATTCCGCTAGACTCTGGGAGAGCCAGCAGTAGTTGTCGCTGCAAGTTAGGTTGAGTTTCGTTACGTTAGTGTATGTATTAATTGGCTACGCCAGGAGAGGATAGACGTCATTTTCGTGCTCTGCACTGCTATTCGGTGGGCTTAGGCGCTCCAGAGTGGTCTAATAGGTTCAGTTTGTCTCTGGGAAGGGCAGCAATAGTGGTAATGGCACGATATGCTGAGATAGGCAACGTTTGTTTGGGTTCGGTGTGGTCAGGTCATGTTAGAATATTTTTGACTTTTGTGCTGTACACTGAAACGTCGCGGATTTCTGTGATCGACTGTGCTGTAGTATATTCTGCTTGGATCTGGGGAGGCCAGCAACAGTGGTGTAGGGCGGTTAGGTTGAGTTAGGTTAGGTTTGGTTATGCTACTTTCGGATAGGTTAGGCTAGGATACCTTTGACTTTTGTGCTGCACACTGCTGTTTCGCCGAGTTCATCGCAGTACTGTGATTAGGCATGCTCGGCTTTGCTCTAGTGGGGCAGAAACGGCGGCAGCGGCGCGTTAGGCTGGGTTAGGTTACGTTTGCCTGGGTTAGGTTTAGACACGTTATGTTCGGATATCATTCACTTTCGTGCTTTACACTGCAATCTGGAGGGTTTCTGCTCTCTACTGAGCTCTGGCATATTCTGATTGTCTCTGCGGTAGTTAGCAATAGACGTCAAGGCACGTTCGGTTGAGTTATGCTACGTTTGGTTAGGTTAGGCTAGGGCTACTTTCACTTTTCGCTGTAAGCTGCTATTCGGTGGAATTGTGCTCACCACTGTGATCTAATATGTTCCGCTTTGCTCTATGTAGGTCAGAAATAGTGGCTGCGGCGCGTTAGGCTGTGTTTGGTTACGTTTAGCTGGGATCGCTTTGTTTCGATTAGGTAAAGATATCTTTGACTTCTGCTCTGTACACTGCAGTGAGGTGGACTTCTATCCTGTACTGTACTCAAGTATGTTCTGCTTGGCCCTGGGGATGCCGTTAATGGATTTCTCGGCATATTAGGTGGCGATAGGATGCGTTTGGCTCCGTTGCGTTAGCGTTGGTTAGGTTTGGATAGTTTCGACTTTTCTGCTATACACTGCGTTTCGATGGATTCCTGCTCTCTACTCTCCTTTAAGATGTTCTGCTTGAATCAGTGGAGGAGCGCAATAATGGTCACAGCTCGTTATGTCGAGTTCGATTACGTTTGGTTAGGATTGGTTTGTTTGGGATAGGCTAGGTTAGCTTTGCCTTCTTTGCTATACACTGCTGTTCGGCGGATTTCTGTGCTCTACTCTACTCTAATATGCTCTGCTTGGCTCTTAGGATGCCAACAATTGCGGTCTCGGCACGTTAAGTTTAGTTAGGCTACATTCGGCTAGGTTTTGATAATTTGGGTCACGTTTGCATAGCTTTGGCTGTAGTGGTGTACACTGCTATTCGATGGATACCTGCGCTCCACTCTGCTCCGGTATGCTCCGCTTGGAGTTAAGGAGGTCAGCAATTGTGGTCTCGGCAGGTTAGGTTTAGTTATGCTACGTTTCGCTTTGTTTCGTTTGTTTGGATTTGGTGTGGATGGCTCCGTCTTTCGTGAGATGCTCCGTTATTCCGTGGATTTCTGCGCTCTACTATGCTACAGTATATTCTGCTTCACCCCGTGGGGTCCATGAATGGTGGTCGCGCCACGTTATTTATAGGTAGGCTTCGTTTTGTTTGATTACGGTGGTTTGGGTTACGGTGTGTATACCTCCGAACTTTCTGCTATTGACCACGATTCTATGGTTTTCTGGACACCATCCGCTCTAGTACGATCTGCTTCACTCTGTGGAGGCCAGCAATAGTGGTCGCGTCACGTTAGTTTGATTTATATTACGTTCGGTTATATTACGGTTGGTTAATTTAAAAGATTATAGCTACGACCTTTGTGCTATACACCGTGGTGGTCGTGGAGCGACATGCTGAATCACGTTACGCTTGGCTGTGCTACGTTTGGTTACGTTAGTATAGGGTAGCTTCGACTTCTTAGCTAAGCAATGCCGTTCTGTGGAATTATTCGGTGTACTGTGCGCTATTACACTCTGTTTGTGCCCGGGATCGCCCGGAATCGTGGTCGCGGCAACTCAGGTTGTGCTGTGTTACGTTTGGTTAGGATAGGTTTGGCTATGTTTGGTTGGGATAGCTTCGACTTTTGTGCTATACACTTCCATTCGGTGGCTTTTTGCGCTCCGCTGCACGCTAGTATATTCTGCTTGCATCTGGGGAGGCCAGAAATGATGGTCTCGGCACGCCAGGCTAGGTGATGTTACGTTAGGATATTTTATGTTTGGATAGGTTAAGATAGGATAGCTTTAACTTTTGTGCTATACACTTCTATTCGGTGAATTTGTACGCTCTACGTTTCGCTACTGTACTCAGCTCGACTCTGGGGAGGCCAGTAATAGTGGTCTGGTCCCGTTAGGTCGAGTTAGGCTACGTTCTGTTACGTTACGTTTGTTTGGGTTAGGTTTGGAGAGTTTCGACTTTCGTGGTATCCACTGACATTCGGTAGATTTCTACGCACCACTGTGCCCTATTACAATCTGCTTGGCTCGGGGAAGCCCAGCAGTAGTGGTCGCGAGAGGTTGTGTTGAGGTATGCTGCGTTTGGTTAGGTTCCGTTGGTCTGTGTTAGGTTTGAGTTGCTCAGGCTTTTCTGTCATAGAACGCGATTATATGGATTTCTGGGTCCTACTGTCCACTAATATGTTCTCCGTGGCTCCGTAAATGCCAGTAATCGTGGTTGCGGCACGTTAGGTTTCGTTGTGTTACGCTTGGATATGTTACTATTGGCTAGGTTATGAAGTGCCAGCTTCGAATATTGTGCTGTACACTGCTATTTTGTGGATTTCTGCGCTTTACAGCGCTCTAGTAAGTTCTGCTTGGTACTGTCGGCTAGCAACAGTGGTCTCGACACGTTATGCAGAGATATGTTACGTACGGTTCGGATATGTTCGGCTAAGTTTGGTTTGGGTAGCTTCTTCTTTTGTGCTATGCACAGTAATTAGGCGGATTTATGCGCTCTGCTCTGCTCGAACAGCCTCTGCTTGCCTTTGGAGATGCCAGCAATCGATGTACCGGCACGTTAGGTTGAGTTAGGATACGTTTGGCTGGGTTAGGTTACGTTGCGTCAGGTTAGTACAGCTCTGACTTTCGTGCTTCATACTGCTGTTCCATTGGCTTCTGCGCTCCAGTGTGCGCTACCACAATTTGCTAGTGCCCGGGGACGCGAGGGATAGCTGTCTCGGCAGGTTAGGTTGAGATGTGTTACGTTCGCTTAGGAAAGGCTTTGCTATGTTTGGATGGTATAGCTGTGACTTCTGTGATATAGGCTGCCATTTGTGGCTTTCTGCGCTCTACTGTGTTCTACTATGTTCTGCTTGGCCCTGGGGATTCCAGCAATAGATGCCGCGTCTTGCTATGTTGAGATAGGCTTCGTTTGGTTATGTTACATTTGTTTTGGTTTGGTACGGATGGCTTTGGCGTTTCTGTTATACAATGCGAATCTACGGCTTTCTGTGCTCTACTCTCCACTAGTATGCTCTGCTCGGCTCAGGGGAGACAAACAATAGTGTCCCCGGCACGTGATGCTGTGTCACATTACGTTCGGTTAGGTTGGATTAGGCTATATTTGATTATGGTATCTTTAACTATTGTGCTGTACACTGCTATTCGGTGGATCCCTGCGCTCTACTGAGCTCCAGTATGTCGTGCTTGGTTCTGGGCTGGTCAGCAATAGCGGTCTCGGCAGGTTAGTTTAAGACAGGCCATGTTTGGGTATGTTCTGTTGGTTTGGTTTGGGCCTAGGTAGTTATGCCTTTTCTGATATACACAACGGTTCTATGGGTTTCTGCAGTCTACCCTCCAACAATGTGTTCTGCTCGACTCTGTGGAGCCCACCAACAGTGTTCGCGGCACGTTACGTTGGGTTATGTTACGCTCGGCTTTGTTGCTCTTGGATGGGTTACGAGAGGATAGCTTTGACTTTAGTGCATTTGTCTGCTATAAGGCGGACTCCTGCTCCCTACAATGCTTTAATTTTTTCAACTTGCCTCTGAGAAGGCCAGAAACAGTGATCTCGGCACTTTGTGTTGAGTCATGTTACGTTCGGTTATGTTGGGTTGGGCAACGTTTGGTCAGAGTAGCTTTATCTTTTCCGTTGTACACTGCTGTTCGGTGGATTTCTGCACTCTACTGTGCCCTAGCATGCCCTGCTTGGCTCTGGGGAGGCGACTAACAGTGGTCGCGGCACATTAGGTTAAGTTAGGGTACGTTTGGTTATGTTACGGTTCCATATGTTTGGAGAGGGTGGCATTGACTTTCGTGCCACGGTCTGCTATTAGGTGGACTTCTGAGTCCTACAGTGCTCTAAAGCATTCTGCTAGGCGCTGGGAAGGCCATCAATAGTGGTCGCGGCACGTTCGGTTGAGATATGTTACGTTTTGTTATGATAAGGTTGGCTCAGTTAGGGGAGGATAGCCTTAACCTTAGTGCCATAGCCTTCTATTAGATGTATGTCTGCGTCCTACAGTGCTCTAGTGCTCGCAGCTTGGCTCTGGGAAGGCCACCGATAGTGGTGTCGTCACGTTAGGATTTGTTAGGAAACGTTCGGTTATGTTAGGTTGGATTACGTTTGGCTATGATGGAATTGACTTCTGTGCTATACACTGCTATTCGGTGTATTCATGCGCTCTATAGTGCTCTAATAATTTCTGCTATGCCCTTGGTTGGCCAGAAATAGCGGCCTAGGCTTACTACGTTTAGTCATTCTACGTTTGGTTACGTTTGGTTTGGTCAGATTTGGTTAGGATATCTTTGACTCTTGTGCTATACGCTAATATATGCTGGCCTTCTGTATTCTACTGTGCTCTATTATATTCTGCTTGGCTCTGGGGAGTCCAGGAATAGTGGCCCCGGCACGTTAGGTTATGCAATGTTGCGTTTGGTTAGGCGAGGTTTGGATTGGTTTGGACAGAGTAGCTTTGACTTTTGTGTTATACACTGCTATCAGGCAGATTTCTACGCCTTACGTTGTTCTACTGCAATCTGCTCGACCCTGGGGTGGCCAGTAATAGTGGCCTCGGCCCGTTAGGTTTAGTTATGTTACGTTTGGTTAGGTTATGTCAGAATGGGCTACGTTTGGACAGATTCGATTTCCGTGGTATGCGTTGCTATTTAGTGGACTTCTACGGTCTACTGTGCTCTAGTATCTATAGTTAGTTTGATTAGGTTTTGTTGGGTTAGGTTAGGATGACCTTGACCTCTGAGCTCTACACTGATATCGCATGGACTTCTGTGCTCTACTGTGCTCTATCTTATTCAGCTTGTCTCTGGGGAAGCCAGCAATAGTGGTCGCGGCACGTTAGGTTCAGTTACTCTACGTTTGGCTGGGTTAGGTTATGTCGGGTTAGGGTAGGATAACTTTCGCTTTTATGCTATACGTTGCAATTTGGTGACTTTCTGCGCTCCGCAGCGCTCCAGTATACTCTGCTCGATACTGGGGATGCCAGCAATAGAGGTCATAGCACGTTAGGCTGTGTTAGGCTACGTTTGGTTAGATTACGATCGGTTAGGTTAGGATGGGCTGCGTTTGGTTAGGATCGCTTTCGCTTTCGTGCTATAAACAGTTGTTCGGGGGGTTCCTGTCATCTACTGCGCTCTACTCTAATCTGCTAGAGCCTGGGGTGGCCAGAAATAGTGGTCGCAGCGCGTTACGTTTTGAATGGCTACGATAGGTTAGGTTAGGAAAGTTTGGGTTAGGTTTGGGTATCTGTGGCCTTTCTGCCATACACTGCGATTCTTTTGACTTTTACGCCCTACTCTCCTCTAATATGTTGAGCATGCCCTGGAGAGGCCAGCAACAGTGGTCGCGTCAGGTTAAGTTGAGTTATATTACGTTTGCTTATGTCAGAATTGGCTAGGTTATGGCGGGTTATCTTTGACATCTGCACTATACACTGCTAATCGGTGGATTTCTGCACACTACTGCGCTTCAGCGTGCTCTGCTTTGCATTGGGGAGGAGAGCAATAGCGGTCTCGGCACGATACCTTGTTTTATGCTACGTTCGGCTATGTCACCTTGGGCTATGTTAGGAATGGACAGCTTTAGCTCTGACGCTATACACTCCTATTCGGTGGACATCTGCGCTTTACTGTGCTCTAATATATTCTGCTAGTCTCTGTGGAAGTCAGCAACAACGTTCGTGGCACGTTTGATTGTGTTACTTTCCGTTCGCTTTGGCTAGGTGTGGATATGTTTGGTGAAGATGGGTATGGCTTTTTGTGCTACACACTGCTATTCTGTGCATT
>NW_016911202.1:15439-18163 GCF_001483705.2 Eufriesea mexicana | reverse complement strand
CTACTGAGCTCTAGTGTGTTCTGCTCGGCTATGCGGGGGCCAGCTGTATGTATCGCGGCACGTTAGTCTGTGTTACGCTGCGCAAGTTTATGTCACCTTTGGCTAGGTTAGGATAGGGTAAATTTGACTTTTGTGCTATGCACTGCTCTTCGGTGGATTTCTGCGTTGCACTCTCCTCTATTAAGATCTGATTGGCTCTGTGGAGGCCAACAGTACTGGTCGTTGCACGATAGTTTGGGATTGGTTACGTTCGGCTGTGTTAAGTCTGGTTTGGTTAGGTTAGAATAGCGTTGACATATGTGCTCAACACTGATATCTAATGCAATTCCGTGCTCTACTGTGCTCTGCCATATTCTGCATGTCTATGCGGAGGCGGGCAATAGTGGTCACGACACGGTAGGTTTAGTTATTCTACGTTTGGTTAGGTTAGGTTGGACATGGTTAGGATAGCGTAGCTTTGACTTTCGGGCTATACACAGTTATTCGGTGGAATCCAGCGCTCCACTGTGCTCTACTCTAATCTGCTCCGCCCTTGGGGGGCAGCAATAATGGTCGCGGCACGTTGCGTTGTTATTTTCTACGTTAGGCCAGGTTATGTTAGCTTGGGTTGAGTTAAGATATCTTTGACTTTTCTACTGTACACTGCGATTCTGAGGATATCTGCGCCATACTCCCTTCTAATATGGTCTGCATGGCTCTAGGGAGGTCAGCAATGTTTGTGGCGATACGTTAGGTTGAGTTTGATTACGTTTGGTATTGCACGATTTGTTAGGTTGCGATATGTTACCTACGACTTTTGCGCTATAAACAGCCATCCTGTGGATTCCTGCCCTCTAGTGTACTATAATATACTCTGATTCGCTCTGGGGAGGCCAGCAGTGGTGATCTCGGCGCGTTAGTTTGAAATAGGGGACGCTTGGTTATGTTAAGTTTGGTCAACCTAGGAGATGATAGCTTTGACTTTTCTGCTGTACACTGCTGTTAGGTTAATTTCTGCGCCATACTGTGCTATAATATGCTATGATTTGCTCTGGCGATGCCGGCAATAGCGGTCGCGGCACGTTTAGTTTGGTTATGTTACGTTCGGTTAGGTTAGGTTAGACTATGCTAGGACATGGTAGCTTAGACTTTTGTGCTATGCACTGCTATTCGGGGATGCATGCGCTCTACATTGCTTTCCTATACTCAGCTCGACAATCGGGAGACCGGCAATTGTGGTTTGGGCACGCTAGGTTGAGTTAGGCGAGGTTCGGTTGGGTAACATCAGCATAGGTTGTGCTTGGATAGCATCGTCTTACTTGGTATACACTGTTGTTCGGTGGATTATTGAGATCTACTGTGCTGTAGTTTGTCCCTCTTGGCTCTGGTGAGGGCAGCATTAGTGATCTCGGAACATTAGGCTGCGTTAGGTTACGTTTGGTTTAGTTACGTTTAGCCTGGCTAGGTTAGTATAACTTTGACTTTCGCGGTATACACCGAATACCCCCGATTTCTGCGCTATGCTTTGCTCTAATATGTCCTGCTTGGACCTGGGGATGTCAGTATCCGTGGTGTCGGTAAGTTAGGACGAGTTATGGTAGGTTTGGCTTGACTAGGTTAGGTTAAGTTCGGTAAGGGTAACTGTGACTTTTGTGCTATACGCTGCTATTCGATCGATACCTGCGCTCTACGTTACTCTACTAGACTCTGCCTGTCTGCTTGGAGGCCAGCAGAAGTGTTTGCGGCACGTTAGGCTGAGTTAGGTTATGCTTGGTTGAGCTAGGTTACGATTTGCTAGGTTAGGATAGCTTAGACTTTTGTGCTACACGCTGCTACCCTATGGACTTCTGCGCTCTTTAATGAGCTACGACACATTGCATGTCTCTGTGGACTCCAGGAATAATGCTCCCGGCAAGCCAGGTTGAGTTATGTTACGTTTGGTTGTGTTAGACTTGGCTAGGTTTGGTTGAAACAGATTTGACCTTCGTGCTATACACAGCTGCCGGCCGATTTCAGCGTCCTACGTTGCTCTGCTATGCTCTACTTAGCTCTCGTGAGGCCAGCAGTAGCGGTCGTGGCACATCAGTTAATGTTACATTGCGTCTGCTAATGTTTCGCTTTGCTAGGTTGGGATAGGATTGCATTGACTTTTGTGCTACACACTGCCATTCGGTGGATTCCTGTGCTCCAATCTCCTCTAGTGTTCTCTGCTTATGCCTGGGTAGGCCAGCAATTGAGGTCTCGACACTTTAGGCCGAGTTATGCGGCGTACGGTTAGGCTAGGTTCGGCTAGGATAGGATGTGGTAGCTTTGAAATTCGTGCTATACACTGCTATGCGGTCGATTTCTCCGCTCTACTGTGGCCTAATATGTCCGGCATGGATGAGGGCTGGCCAGCAGTTGTGTCCCTGGCACGTTTGCTTGTGCCAGGTTACGTTTGGTTAGCTTAGGTTTGGTAAAGTTTGGTTGGGATGGCTTTGATTATTGTGCTTTACACTCCTATTTTGTCGACGTCTGAGCCCTGCATTGCTCTACTGGCGTCTGCTTGATTCTGTGGAGGCTAGCAATAGCGGTCGAGGCACGGTTGTTCGAGTAACGTTACGTGCGGTTAGGTTAGGCTAGGTCAAGTTTTGTTAGGATACGTTAGGTCAGGATGGCTTTGACCATTGTGCCAGGCACAACTATACGGTGGATTTCTGCGCCCTACTGTGTTGTAATCTTCTCTGCTTGGGCCTGGGGGGGGGG
>NW_016911202.1:0-13780 GCF_001483705.2 Eufriesea mexicana | reverse complement strand
AGGGAAAGATACGTTAGGGTGGCTTTGGCGTTCATGCTGTACGCCGCTATACCGTGGATTTCTGCGCTCTATTGTGCTTTGACATTCTCTGCTTGGTGATGAGGAGGCCAGCAATGGTGGTCCCGGGACGTTATGTTGTGGCACGTTACGTTCGGTCGTGCTACGTTTGGTCTGGCTAGGAGGGGATATATATGACAGTTGTGCTACACACTGATATTCAGTGGAGCTCTGCCCTCTACTGAGCGCCATCACACCCTGCTTGTCTCTGGGGATGCCAGGAAAAGTGGTAGCGGCAGGTTATGTTGAGCTATACTCAGTTTGTTTAGGCTTGGCTTCGATATGTTTGGCTGACGTAGCTTTGGCTTTTGTGCTATACACTGCTGCTATTCGGCCGATTTTGGGGCTCTACTGTATATTCTGCGTGGCCCTGGGAAGCTAGCAATAGTCGTCTCAGCACGTTAGGTTGAGTTTCCCTACGTTCGGTAGTGTTACATATGGCTATGTTAGGACAGGGTAAGTTTGACTATTGTGCTGTGCACTGCGATTCTACGTATTTCTGCGCTCTCCTCTCCTCTAATATGTTCTGCATGGCGATGGTCAGACCAGCAATAGTGGACTCGGAATGTTAGGTTCAGTTAGTCTACGTTTGGTTAGGTTAGGGTAGGACATTTTGTGTTATGGTTTCGTAGGCTTTGTGCTATACACTACTATATGCTGTCTTTCTGCGCTCTACTCTGCACAAGTATATTTCGCTTGTCTCTGAGGTGTCCAGCAACAGTGGATTCGGCACGTAAGGTTAAGTTATGTTACGCAATCTTAAATTACCTTTGGACAGGTTAGGACAGGACGGAGTTGACTTTTGTACTATAGACTGCTATTCAGAGGATTTCATCGCTCTACCTTGCTCTACTATAGCCTTCTCGGCTCTTGAGAGGCCAGGTATAGTTGGTCAGGCCCGCTGGGTTTAGTTAGGCTACGTTTGGTTTCGTTATGCTTCCTTGTGTTATGTCTGCATAGATTTGGTTTTCGCTGTACACACTGTTATTCGGTGAACCCCCGCGCAACAACGGGCTCCACTATACTCTGCTCGGCTATGGAATCCAAGGAATAGTTGTCGCGGCACTTCAGGCTCTGTCAGTTTACGTTTGATTAGGTTGCGTTAGGGTAGGTTAGGTTACGATATTTCAGACTTCTGAACTGTACACTTCAATTCGTTGGACTTCTGCGGTCTACTGTGATCTAGTATGTTCTCCTTGTCTCTGGGGAGGGCAGCAACTGCGGTCTCGGCACATTAGGTCGAGTTAGGTTACGTTAGGTTATGTTACGTTTGGTCAGGATAGGATAAGGTAGCTTCGACTTTTATGCTGTGTACTGCTATTCGGGGTGTCCCTGTGGCTTACATGGCTCCACAATAATCTGCTCGCCGATGGGCAGGCCAGTAATAGTGGTATCGGCTCGTTGGATGGAATTAGGCTACGTTTGGTTAGTTTATGTTAGACCTGGTAATGTTTGGATAGCATAGACTTGCGTGGTGTACACTGATTCTCGGTGGGTTTCTGCGCTCTAGTGTGTTCTAGTATGAGCTGCTTGGCTCTGTGCTGGTCAGCTATGGCGGTCTCGACGCGTTAGGTTGAGATAGATTTCTTACGGTCACGTTACGTCTGGCCAGGTTAGGATAGGGTAGCTCAGACTTTTGTGCTATACGCCGACATTCGGCGGATTACTGCGCTTCACGTTGCTATAATATGCTCTTCTTGCTCCTGGGTAGGCCAACAATAGTAGTCTCGGCAGCCTATGTTTAGTTAGTCTGCGTTCGGTTAAGTTATGCTATGACATGTTAGGTTAGGCTACCTTCCACCCTTGTGCTACACACAGATATGCGGTGGGTTATTGCGCTCTACTATGCTCCAGTCAATTCTGCTTGACTCTGCGGAGCCAAGCAATAGTTGTCTCGGCCCGTTAGTTTAAGATATGTTACGTTTGCCTATATTACGTTTGGATACGTTAGGAGAGGATAAAGTCCACATTTGCGCTCTACACTGCTATTTGGTGGATTGCTGCGCTCTGCATTGCTCTGCTATGTTCCGCACAACTAACGGGATGTGAGGAATAGTTGCCGTGGCATGTTGTGTTGTTTCACGTTACGTTTGGTTTGGTTAGGTTAGGCTGTGGTTGGTTAGGGTAGCTTCGACTATCGTGCTATACAAAGTTATTCGGTGGATTCCTGTACTGCACTGTACTCTACCCAAATCTGCAGGGCCTAGGAGAGCAAGCAGAAATGGTCGCGGAACGTTACCTTGTGTTTGGCCGCGATAGCTTAGGCTATGTTAGTTTGGGTTAGGTTTGGATATCTTCCAATTTTCTGCAGTATACTGCGATCCGATGGCTTTCTGCACACTACTCTCCTCTAATATGTTCTGCTTCGCTCTGTGGAGGCCAGCAATAGTGGTGGCCTCACGTTAGGTTGAGCTTTGTTACGTTTGTTAGTGTTAGGCTACGTTAGGTTACCTTGCGTTACGTTGGTATATCTTTGACTTGTGTGCTACACACTCCTGTTCTATGGACTTCTGCGTTCCTCCTCGCGCTATCACTCTCTGTTTGTCTTCGTGGACGCCAGCAATAGTGCTCTCGGCACGTTAGGTTGAGGTATGTTACGCTTTGTCGGGTTTGGATTGGCTTGGCTTGGCTAGGATAGCTTTGACTCTTGAGATCTACACTCCAATTAGGACCATTCCGGCATTCTAGATTGCTCTGCTATACTCTGCTTAGCCCTCGCGAGGCCAACAATATCTTTCGTGACACGAGTGCCTGGGTTACGTTACGTCTGCTTATGTTACGTTTGGTTAGGTTACGGAGGGGTAGCTTTGACTTTTGCGCAGTAAACTGCTTCTCTGTAGATTTCTGCTGACTACTGAGATCAAATATGCACTGCTTGGCGCTGCGCAGGCCGGCATCTGTGCTCTGGGCGCGTTAGGCTTTGTTATGTTACGTTTGGTTAGGTTATGATAGGGTAATATTGACTTCTATGATATACGCTGCTCTTCGGTGGATTTCTGCGCTCTTCATTGCGACAGTATGCCCTGCTCCACTCTGGGGAATCCAGCAATATCCGTCGTGGTACCATAGGTTGTGTTAGGTTTCGTTCGCTAAGTTGGGTTTTGTTACGTTTGGTTAGGATAGATTTGACCTTCGTGGTATACGCTGCTATTCGGTGTATTTATGCGCTCTACTGTGCTCTACTGTACTCTGCTCGACTCTGGGGATGCCAGCATTAGTGCTAATTGCTCTATAGGTTGCGCTAGGATACGCTTACCAATGTTACGATTGGTTAGGTTATGATAGGGTAGCTTTGACTTTTGTGCTATATTCCGCTATTCGGAAGGTTTCTACGCACCACATTGCCCTACTGTACTCTGCTCGACTCTGAGGAGTCCAGTAATAGTAGTGTCGGCCCGTTAGATTCGGCTATGCAATGATTGGCTACGCTGCGATTGTTTGGGTTAGGTTTGGATTCCCTTGGCTTTCGTGGTATACACTGATATTCAGTGGATTCCTACGCTCTGCTGTGCTCTACCATACTCTGCCTGGCCATGTAGAGTACAGCAATATTAGTCAGGGCACGATAGGCTGTGTTATGTTACGTTTGTTTACATTAAGGTGGGCTATGTTCGGTGGTGATAGCTATGACTTTTGCGCTGTACATCGATATTCGGTGGATTTTAGCGCCCCACAGTGCTCTATTATGTTCTGCTTGTCCCAGGGGAGTGCAGCAATTGCGGTCTCGGCTCGTTAGGTATAGATATTCTACGTTCCATTAGGTTAGGCTAGGTCAGGCTGGGTTAGGATATCTTTGACTTTTGTCCCATGCACCGCTATATGGTGACCTTCTGCGTTCTACTGTGCTGTAGTATATTCTGCCTGGCTCAGGGAAGGCCAGCAATAGCGGCCTCGGTACGTCAGTTTATGTTAGGTTGCGTTTGCTTATACTACGTTTGGATACGCTAGGAGAAGATAGCTTGGACTATTGTGCCTCACACTGCTATTCGTTCGATTTCTACGCTCTGCGTTGTTCTACTATACCCTGCTCGACTATGGGGAGCCCAGTAATAGAGGCCTGGTGCCGTTATGTTTTGTCAGGTTACAGTTGGCTACGTTACGTTTTTCTGGGTTAGGATAGTATAGATATGACTTTCGTGATACACACTGATATTCGGTGGATCCCTACGCTCTACTGTGCTCTACTACATTCTGCTTGTCCGCTGGGAGTCCAGCTATAGCGGTCGCGTCACGATATGTTGAGTTAGATTATGTTCGGTTTGGTTCCGATGGTTTGGGTTAGGCATGTGTAGCTTAGACTTTTCCGATGTGCACTGCGGTTCCATGGAGGTCTGCGTTCTACTATCCCGTGATATGTTCTGCTTAGCTCCGGGGATGCCAGCAGACGTGGTCGCGTCATGTAAGGTTGTGTTACGTTACGTTTTGTTATATCTAGATTTGCTATGTTAGGAAGTGATAGTTTCGACTTCTGTGCTGTACACTGCTATTCATTGGATTTCTGCGCTCTACAATTCATGTAAGGTTGTGTTACGTTACGTTTTGTTATATCTTGATTTGCTATGTTAGGAAGTGATAGCTTCGACTTCTATGCTGTACACTGCTATTCATTGGATTTCTGCGCTCTTCACTGCTCTGCTATACTCTGCTCGATTTCCGGGATGGGAGCAATAGTGCCAGTGGCACGTTAGGTTTAGTTAGTTCACGTTTCGTTCGGTTAGGATAGGTAAAGTTTGATTAGGGTAGCTTTGACTTTCGTGCTATGCACTGCTATTCGCTGGATTTCTGCGATCCACTGTGCTCTACACTAATTTGCTAGACCCGGGGAGTCCAGCAATTGTGATCGCGGCACGTTAATTTGAGTTTTCCTACATTAGGTTAGGTTATGCTTGTTTGGCTTAGGTTTGCATATACTTTGACTTTTCTGCTGTACGCTACGACACTATTTGTTTCCGCGCCCTGCTCTTCTCTATATGAACTGCTTATCTTTGCGGAGGTCAACAATAGTGGTGGCAGCTAGTTACGTTCTGTTTGGCTACGTTAGGATAGGTTAGGATAGTATGGGTTAAGTTTGGGTATCTGTGACTTTTCTGCCGTGCACTGCGATTGAATGGACTCTAGCCCCTTACTCGCCTCTAATATGTTTGGCTTGGCTCTGGGCAGGCCAGCAATGGTGGTGGCGGCACGTTAGGTTAAGTTTTGTTACGTTTGGAACTATGACGATTAGTTAGATTACGAGAGGGTACCTTTAACTTTTGACATGTTCACAGCCTTTCGGTGGATTCCTGCTCTCTGCTGTGCTCTAATATGCTCTGCTTGTCTCTGGAGACTCCAGCAATAACGTTCGTGTCACGTTTGATTGAGCTATATTCCGTTCGCTTTGGCTTGGTTAGGACAAGTTTGGTAAATGTGGGTATGGCTTCTTTGTCTATACACTGCTGCTACTCTGTGCATTTCTGCGCTCTACTGAGCTGTAGTATATTGCTCTTGGCTATGCGGGGGCCAGCTCAGTACAGGTCACGGCACGTTAGTCTGTGTTACGCTGCGTAAGTTTATGTCAGCTTTGGCTAGGGTGGGATAGGGTAAATTTGACTTTTGTGGTATACACTGCACTTCGGTGGATTTCTGCGTTGTACTCTCCTCTATTGAGATCTGCTTGGCTCTGAGGAGGCGGGCAATAGTGGTCGCGGAACGTTAGGATTAGTTACTCCACGTTCAGTAAGGTTAGATTAGGCACGGTTAGGAGAGGTTAGCTTTGACTTTCGTGCTGTACACAGATATTCCGTGGATTCCTGCGCTCCACTGTGCTCTGCCCGAAATTTGCTCGGCCCTTGGGGGGCCAGAAATATTGATCGCGACACGTTGCGTTGAGATTTTCTACGTTAAGGCAGGTTATGTTAGTTTGGGTTAGGTTTGGATATCTTCGACTTTTCTGCTGGACGCTGCGATTCTGTGGATACCAGTGCCATACTCCCTTGTAAAATGGTCTTCATGGCTCTGGGGAGGTCAGCAATATTGGTGGCGACACGTTAGGTTGAGTTTGATTACATTCGGTAGTGCACGATTTGTTTGGTTGCGATACGTTACTTATGCCTTTTGCGCTATGAACTGCCATCCGGTGGATTTCTGTGGTCTAGTGTGCTATAATATACTTTGCTTCGCTCTGGGAAGTCCAGCAACGGTGGTTTCCGCGCGTTAGTTTGAGATAGATAACGCTTGGTTATCTTACGTTTGGTCAAGCTCGACGAGGATAGCTACGACTTTTGTGTTACTCTCTTCTATGGACTCCAGCGCCCTATTGTGCGTTATCGCACCCTCCTTGTCTCTGGGACGCCAGTAACAGCGGTCGCGGCATGTTAGGTTGTGCTGTGTTATGTATGGCTTTGTAAGGTTTGGCTATGTCAGGATGGGTTAACTTTGACTTTTGTCTGTGCACTACAGTGAAGTGGATTTCTGCGTTCTACTGCGCCCTAATATGCTCTGCTTGCCTTTGGGGTGGACAGGAATAGTGGTTTCGGCACGGTAATTTTAGTTAGGTTACGTTCGTTTTTGTTACGATTGGTAAAGTTATGAAAGGACAGCTTTGACTTATATGCCATGCACTGCCATTCGTTGGATTTCTAAGATCTACTGTGCTCTAATATGTTCTTCTTGCCTCTGTGGAGGCCAGCAATAGTGATCGCGGCACGTTAAATTGAGTTATGTTACATTTGGTTATGTTGCGATTGTTTAGGTTAAGACAGGATAGCTTTGACTTTAGTGCTATGGCCTGCTATCAGGTGGCTTTAAGCGCCATAGAGAGCTCTAATGCCTTCAGCGTTGCTCTGGGAAGGTCCGCAATAGCGGTCTCTGCACGTTACATTGTGTCAGGTAGCGTTCGGTAAGGTTGGTTCAGGCTACGTTTGGTCAGGATAGCCCTAACTTTCGTGCTGTACACTGCTACTCGGTGCATTTCTGCCTCCTACTGTGCTCTAGTATGTCCTGCTTGTCTCTGGGGAGAGCAACAAATGCGGCCTCTGCATGTTAGTTTAAGTCAGGTTATTTTTGGTTTTGTTCCGATGGTTCGGGTTAGGCTATGGTAGTTCTGACTTTTCTGATCGTCGCTGCGATTATGTGGATTTCTGCGTTCTACTCTCCACTTACTAGTTCCGCTTGACTCCGGCGAGGCCAGCAAGGGTGGTCTAGGCACGTTGTGATGAGTCAGGCACGTTCGGTTAGGTCGGGTGAGTATACGTTTGGTAAGGGTAGGTTCAGCTTTGGTGCCGTACACTTCTACCCGGTGGACTTCTGCGCTCTACTGTGCTCTAGTATGTCCTGCTTGGTTGCGCTGAGCGCAGCAATAGCCGTTTCGGCACGTTAGTTTCAGTTAGTCTATGTTTGTTAATGCTGTGTTTGATTGGGTTACGTTTGGGTAACGCTGACTTGTCGGATTCGTACTATGATTATGTGGACTTATGTGCCCTACACGCCACTAATGTGCTCTGCTTGGCTCTGGGGAGGCCAGCAATAGTGGTCGCAGCACGATAGGTTGAGATAGGTTACATTTGGCTATGCTACGATTGGTTAGGTTAGGAGGGGATGGCTTTGCCTATGGTGCTGTATTCTGATATTAGGTGGATTTCTGGTCCCTACAGTGCTTTAATATTTTCAGCTTGCCTGTGGGAAGATCCGCAATGGTGGACTCGGCACGTAATATTGTGTCAGGTTACGAACTGTTAGGTTAGTTTAGGCAAAGTTTGGCCAGGATATCTTTAGCTTTTGTGCGGCACACTGCTGTTCGGAGGATTTCTGAGCTCCACTGCGCTCTAGTGTGTCCTGCTTTGCTCAGGGGAGGCCAGAAATGGTGGTCGCGGCAGGTTAGGTTCAGCCAGGCTATGCTTGGTTACGTTCTGTTGGTTTTGGTTAGGCTTGGGTAGCTTCGACTTTTCTGATATACACTGCGATTATATGGATTTCTGCATTCTACTCTCCACTAACGTGCTCCGCTTGAGTTTGCGCAGGCCAGCAATACTGCTCGCGGCACGTTTGGCGGAGTTGGGTTACGTCTGGTTGTGTTACGGTTGGCTATGTTACGAGAGGATAGCTTCGCCTATTGTGCCATAGTGTGCTATTAGGTATATTTCTGCTCCCTAGAGATCCTTAATACTTTCAACTTGGCTCTGGGAATGCTAGCAACAGTGGTCTCTGCACGTTATGTTGAACCAGGTTACGTAAGGTTAGGCTGGGTTAGGCTATGTTTGGGCAGGGTAGCCTTAACTTTTGTGCTGTATACTGGTATTCGATGAATTTCTGCGTTCCACTCTCCTCCCCTATATCTTGATAGACTCTGGGGTGCCAGCAGCTGTTGCCGCGGCACGTCATGTTGAGTTTTGCTACGTTTGATGGGGTAGAGTTAGGTCAGGTTGGGTTAGGATATATTCGACTTTTGTGCTATTCACTACAATGCGGTGGATTTCTGCGCCCTAGTGTGCTCTAACATACTCTGCTCGCCTCAATGAAGGCCATGAATAACGGTCGCGGCACGTTACGTTCGGTTATGCTACTTCTGGTTAGGCTACGTTATGTAAGGCCGGGTTAGGATATCTTCGACTTTTATGCTGTACACTGCAATTCGTTGGATTTTTGCGCTCCACATTGTACTACTATACTCTGCTCGACACTGGGGAGGCGAGCAATAGCGGTCGCGGGACGTTAGTTTCTGTTAAGTTACGTTTGGTTAGGCTATGTTTGGCTAAGTTTGGTTAGGATAGCTCCGACTTTCGTGCTATACACCGTTATTCGGTGGATTTATGTGCTCTACCGTGCTCTACTATATTCTGCTATGCTTTGTGGTAGCCAGAGGCAGTGGTCGTGGCACGTTACGTTGAGCTATGCTACGTTTAGTTAGGTTAGGTTAGGCCATGTTATGCTAGGGTATATACGGTTTTTATGATATTCACTGCAATGCGGTGGATTTCTGCGCTCCTCTGTCCTATATCACATTCTGCTCGTCTCTGTGGGTGCCAGAAATAACGGTCACGTCGTGTAAGTTTGGTTTGTGCTCCGTTTGGATGTGTTATGTTTGGCTATGTTAGGAGAGGCTACATAGACTGTTGCGCTGTACACTGCTAGTCGGTGGATGTCCGCGCTCTATTGTGCTCTATTATGCTCTGTTTGTCGCTGGGTTAGCCAGCAATATTGGTCAAGTCACGGTATGTTTGGCTACGCTACGTTTGGGTACGTTGGGTTTGGTCATGTTGGGCCAGTGTACGTTCCACTTCTGTGTAATACAATGCAATGCGTTGGATGTCTTCGCTCTGCTGTCCTCTAGTGTATTCTGCTTTGCTCTGGGAGGCTAGCAATAGTGGTCTCGGCACGTTGGGCTGAGCTGTGCCGCGTTTTATGTTCCGTTTGGAGAGGTTAGGGTAAGATAGCCTGGACATACGTGCTACAAACTCCTGTCCGATTCCTGCGCTCTACGGCGTTCTAATATATTCTGCTTGGATCTGGGGAGGCCAGCAGTTTTGGTCTCGGCTCGTTAGGTTTGGTTAAGCTACGATTGAATATGAACACTTTGGACATGTTAGGACAGAATTGCTTACACTTTTGTGACGTTCACCGCTGTTCGGAGGATTTCTCCCTTCTTCTGCGCTCTCATATGTTCCGCATGCATCTGGGGCGGTCAGGCATAGTGGTAGCGGCACGTTAGGTTGAGATGTGTTACGTTTCGTTAGGGTAGGCTGGGATACCTTGGTTAGTATTACAATGTCTCTTATGCTGTACAATGCTCTTCGGCATATCTCTGCTCCCTACATAATCCTACTATATTCTCCGTGGCCCTGGGGATGCCAGCAGCAGCGGTCGCGTCTTTATGCTCAGTTATGCTACGATTGGTTAGGTTAGGTTATGTTTGGTTACCCACGACTTTTGTAACAAACACAGCTCTTCGGTGTAATCATGCGCTCTACAATGCTCTACTATACCCTGCTCGGCCCTGGCGAGGCGAGTAATAGTGGTCGCGGCACCTTATGCTGGGTCAGGTTACGTTTGGTTATGTTAGGTTAGTTTGGGCTATGTTTGGTAAGATTAAATTTGTCTTTCGTGCTGTACACTGCTATTCGGTGTATCTCTGCGCTCTAGATTGTTCTAGTACATTCTGCTTGGCTCCGTCGAGGCCAGCAATTGTTTTCTCGGCACGTTAGTTTGAGCTGCTTTACGTTTCGTTAGGTTAGGGCAAGATGGATACGTTATGATATCTACGGCTTTTGTGCGATACACTGCAATTCGGTGGATTTCTGCGTTCTAATCTTCTCTAGCACGTCCTGCTTGCCTCTGTCGAGGCCAGCAATGGTTGACACGCAATGTAAGGTTCAGCTGCACTGCGTTTGGGATTGTCACGTTTGGCTAGGTTGGGACGGGTTATATTGACTTTTGTGCTGCACAATGCTGTTGTGTGGATTTCTGCGCTCTAATGTGCTGTAATATGCTCCGCTTGGGTGTGGGGTGGCCAGGATCTGTGGTCTCTGCACGTTATCTTCAGCTATGCTACCTTCCTTTGGTTCGATTTGGTCTGGTTATGCTAGGATATGTACGTCTCTTGTGCTTTTCACTACAATGAGGTGGATTTCTGCTTTCTAATGTGCTATAATATGCCCTGCTTGGCCCTGGGGTTGTCAGTAACAGTGGCCTCTGCATGTTAGGTTCAGTAAAGTTACCTCTCGTTAGGTTAGTTTAGGAAGGCTCGGTTAGGGTTTCTTTGACTTTTGTGCTATAAACTGCTATTCGTTGTATGCCTGCGCTCTACATTGCTCTACCATACTCTGTTCGACCATGAGTTGGCGAGCAGTAGTGGTCCTGGCATGTCAAGTTGGGCAGCTTACGCCTGGTTAGATTATGTTAAGATCGGTTTGGTCAGTGCACTTTTGAATTTCTTGCTATACACTGTTATTCGGTGGATTTCAGTGGTCTACTGTGCTCTGCTAGACTCTGCTCGGCTCAGGGGAGGCCAGAAGCAGTGGTCGCGGCACGTTGAGTTGAGATATGCTACGTTCGGCTAGGTTAGGTTAGGTCTGTTTCGGATAGGGTACCTTTCTCTTTTGTGCTTTGCACTGCAATGCAGTTAATTTTTGCTCCCTACTGTGCTCGAGTTTATTCTGCATGACTTTGTGGATGACAGTGATAGTGGTCGCGGCACGTTATGTTGTAGTTGGTTACGTTTGGTTATGTTAAGGCTGGATATATAAGGATAGGGTTGCTTTGACTTTTGCGTTAAGCACTGCTATTCAGCGGATTCCTGCTCTTCAAGTTGCTCAAATATACCCTGCTCGACACTCGGGATGTCAGCAATGGTGGTGTAGGCGCGTTATGCTGTGATATGTTCGTCTGGCTTTGTTTCGTTTTGTAAGATTAGGATTGCGAAACAGCGACTTCTGCACTATACACTGCTATTCGGAGGATCTCTATGCTCTAAATAGCTCTGCTATAATCTACTCTTCTCTGTGGAGGAGAGTAATAGTGGTCTCGGCATGTTAGCTTGTATTAGGCTACGTTTTGGTAGGTTACGTTCGCATGGGCTTGGGGCTGATATCTTTGACCTTTCGGCTATTCACTGCCATCGTATTGACTACTGCGCTCCACTCTCCTCTAATATGTTCTGCTTAGCGATGGGGTGGCCAGCAGTAGTGGTCTCAGCACGTTACGTTCGGCTTTTTACGTGCGGTTAGGCTATAATCTGTAGGTTTAGGAGAGGGGAGCGTTGACCTTTGTTCTATGCACCGCCATTCGGCGGATTTCTGCACTCCAGTGTGCTCTAATATGATCAGCCCGGCACTGGGAAAGGAAACATTATTGGTATCATAGCGTTACGTTGTGTAAGGCTACGTAGTGTTGGGTTGGGATAGGCCAGGTTGTGTTAGTGTGTCTTTTTCATTTGTGCTTTAGACTGTAGTGGAACGCATTTCTGCGCTGCACTGTGCTCTGCTGTATTCTAATTGCATCTGTGGAGGCCAGCAATCGTGATGTCGGCGCCTTAGGTTGAGTTACTCAACGTTTGTGTAGGTCAGGTTCGGCCTGGCTAGGCTAGGGTATTTTTCACTTTTGTGCTTTGCACTGCAAGGCGGTTGACTTCTGCGCTTTACTGTTCTCCAGCATATTCTGCTTGGTTCTGGGGAGACCAGAAAGAGAGGTCGAAGTGCTTTATGTTGAAATATGCTACGCTTGGTTGTGTTACGGTTATTAATATTCGGATGGGAAAGGCTTTGACTTTGTGCTATACAGTGCAATGCGGCGGACAACAGCGCTCTACTCTGCTCTAGTACATTCTGCTTGGATCTGGCGAGGCTAGCAAAAGGTGTCTCGCCGGGTTGTGTTTATTAAAGTTACGCATGATTATGTTACCTTTGGCTAGGTTAGTAAACGACAGGCTGGACTTTTGTGCTATACACTGCTCTTCGGACGATTTCAGCTTTCTACTGTATCATAACACGTTCTGCCTGGATCGCGGGTAGGTCAACAATATTGGCCTCGTCACGCTACGGTGAGATACACAACGTTTGGGTAGGTCAGGTTAGGCCAGGTTATGTTAGGGTATGTTCTACTTTTGTGCTCTGCACTGCAGTGCTGTGGATATCTACGCTCTACGGTCCTCTAGCACGTTCTGCTTGTCGCTAGGCTGGGCAGCAATACCGGTCTCGACACTTTAGTTTGTGTTATGCTACGTTTGGATTTGTTACGTTTGGCCAGCTTGGGATAGGTCACTTTGACTTTTGCGATTTTCACTGCCCTCCCGTCGTTTCCTGTGGTCAACTGTGCTCTACTACACACTGCTTCGCCCTGGGGATGCCTGGAGCAGCGATCGCGGCTCGTCAAGTTGAGAAATGCTACGCTTGGTTAGGTTAGGTTTGTTCAGGGTTGGTTAGGATATCTACGACTTTCATGGTATTCACTGCAATGCGTTGCATCTCTGCGCTCTACTGTGCTCCAGTACAATCTGCTTGTCTCTATGGAGGCCAGCAGTAGTGGTCTCGTCATGCTATGTTGTGTTATGCTGCGTTTGGGTATCTCACGTTTGGCTACGTTAGGATAGGCTACTTCGACTTTTGTGCTATTCACTGCCCCTCGGTGCATTTCTCTGCTCTAATGAGCCCTAATATGCTCTGCTAGGCTCTTGAGAGGCCAGCAATAGTGGTCTCGGCGCGTTAGGCCGCGGCAGGCTACGCTTGCTTATGACACGTTTGGCTATGTTAGGAAACAATTGCTTAGACTTTTGTGCCGTACACTGCTTTTCGGTGGGTTTCCGCCATCTACTGTGCTGTAATATTTTCTGCCTGCCTCTGGCGAGGCCAGCAATAGTGGTCACCGCGCGTTAGGTAGGGATGGGCTACGTTTGCTTATGAAACGTCTGGTTATGCTAGGAGAGAGTAGCTTAGACTTTTGCTCCATACCCTGCTATTCGTTGGATGCCGCTGCTTTGATGTGCACTAACATGCTCTGCCCGTCTCTGGGATGGCCTGTAGTTGTGCTCTCGACACGCTAGGTTGTGTCAGGTTTCGCTTCGTTAGGTTAGGTTGGGAAGGATTTTCCAGAGATTCTTTGACCTTTGTGTTGTACACTGCTATTCGGTGGTCTCCTGTGGTCTGCTGTGCTACAACACGGCCTGCTTTGCACTGCGGAGGGCAGAAATAGCGGTCTAGGCACGTTAGTTTGTGTCAGGTTACGGCTGGTTATGTCATATTTGGTTATGTTATGC
>NW_016911201.1:0-865 GCF_001483705.2 Eufriesea mexicana | reverse complement strand
GGATGTATGAATGTATGAATGTATGGATGTGTGGATGGATGGATGTATATATGGATCGATGTACAGATGTATGGATATATGGATATATGGATGTATGCATGTGTGGATCTACGAATATATGGCTGTACGGAAGTATGGATGTATGGATGTATATATGTATGGACGTATGGACGGATGTATGTATCAGTGGATGGATTTATGGATGGATGGATGTATCGATGTATGTATGGAAGTATGTATGGATGTATATATGGTTGGATGGATGTTTGGATGGGTGGCTTTGTGGATGTGTGGATGTATGAATGTATGGATAGATGGATGTATGGAAGGATGTGTGTATGGATGGGTGAATGTATGGATTGATGGCCGTATGAATGGATGGATGTATGGATGGACGGATGTACGGATGAATGGATGTACGGAAGAATGGATGTATGGATTGATGGATGTATGGATGGATGGAGGTATGGATGGATGGATTTAAGGATGTATGGATGTATGAATGTATGGATGTATGGATGGATAGATGTATGAATGTATCGATGTATGGATGTATGTTTGCGTGAATTGGATGTACGGATGTATGGATTTATGGATCTATATATGTATGTATGTATGGATGGATGGATGTATGGGTGGATGGATGTACGGATGGATGGATGTGTGGATATATGTACGGATGTATGTATGGATGTATGAATGTACGGATGCATCGAGAGTTGGAAGTACGGATGATAGGATTTATGGATGTATGAATGTGTGGATGTGTGTATTCATGGATGGATGGTTGTGTGAACGGAATCATGGATGGTTGGATGGGTGTATGGATGTATGGATGTATAGTTGTATGTATGGATGAATGGAT
>NW_016911200.1:0-800 GCF_001483705.2 Eufriesea mexicana | reverse complement strand
TCCAACTTCCTTGCACAAATAGGGAGGAAAGATCCTTTTGTTCTGCTATAGCCATAGCAATGCCGCAGAATCGGGCCGGAAAGTTCAATTTTATTGTATTTTCGACTAATATCGTGGTGAGCAAGCTTCGTTGCATAAGTATGGAGGAAAGATCATTTTGGCGTGCTATAGCTGTTGCAATGCTATAGAATCTGGATGGAAAATTCAATTTCATTGACATTTTCGGCTAATGTGGTGAGCTAACTTTCTTGCATAAACAAGGAGGAAAGATACTATTGGCGTGCTAGAACCATTGCAGTGCTATAGAATCGGGCCGGAAAATTCAATTTTATTGACATTTTCGACTGAAATCGTGGAGAGCTAACTTTCTTGCATAAACAAGGAGGAAAGATACTATTGGCGTGCTAGAACCATTGCAGTGCTATAGAATCGGGCCGGAAAATTCAATTTTATTGACATTTTCGACTGATATCGTGGTGAGCTAACTTTCTTGCATAAACAAGGAGGAAAGATACTATTGGCGTGCTAGAACCATTGCAGTGCTATAGAATCGGGTCGGAAAATTCAATTTTATTGACATATTCGACTAATATCGTGGTGAGCTAACTTTCTTGGTTAAACAAGGAGGAATGATTCTATTGGCGTGCTATAACCATTGCAGTGCTATAGAATCGGGCCGGAAAATTCAATTTTATTGACATATTCGACTAATATCGTGGTGAGCTAACTTTCTTGCTTAAACAAGGAGGAAAGATTCTATTGGCGTGCTATAACCATTGCAGTGCTATAGAATCGGGCCG
>NW_016911199.1:0-641 GCF_001483705.2 Eufriesea mexicana | reverse complement strand
ACCCTCCTTATTTATGCAAGAAAGTTAGCTCACCACGATATTCGTCGAAAATGTCAATAAAATGGAATTTTCCAGCAAGATTCTGTAGCATTGTAATGCCTACAGCACGCCAACAGTATATTCCCTCCTTATTTATGCAAGAAAGTTATTTCACCACGAGATTAGTCGAAAATGTCAATAAAATTGAACTTTCCAGCCAGATTCTCTATCATTGCAACGGCTATAGCTCGCCAGTAGAATCTACCCTCCTTATTTATGCAAGAAAGTTAGCTCACCACGATATTAGACGAAAATGTTAATATACGTGAACTTTCGAGTAAGATTCTACAGCATTGCAATGGCTGCTGCACGCCAAGAGTATCTTTCCACCTTACTTCTACGATATAAGTCGAAAATGTCAATAAAATTGAATTTTCCTTCCAGATTCTACAGCATTGCAATGAATATAGCACGCCAACAGTATATTTCCTCCTTCTTTATGCAAGAAAGCTATCTCTGCACGATATTAGTCGAAAATGTCAATACAATTGAATTTGCCTTCCAGATTCTACAGCATTGCAATGCCTATACCACGCCAGCAGATTCCTTCCTCCATATTTATGCAAACAAGTTAACTCACCACAATATTAGTCGAAAATGTA
>NW_016911198.1:0-987 GCF_001483705.2 Eufriesea mexicana | reverse complement strand
CCGCCACTGCAGGCCCAACCAAAGCCAAGCAGAACGTACTAGAATACAGTAGAGCGCAGGAATACACCGAACAGCAGTGTACACCACGTAAGCCGAAGATATCCATACATAACACAGACCAACATAGCACAAGCAAACGTAGTCTAGCAGAATCAAACGTGACAATACCACTATTATTGTCCCGAACATAGACGAGCAGAGTACAGTGTAGCAGCGTAGGTCGTAGGAATCCACAGATAAAACTGTGTACAGCACAAAGCTCTTCCACCATGACCCGTCGACACGTAGTAAAACTAAACGCAACCTAACTTAACCTAACGTGCCGCGGCCGCTATTGCTGGTCTCGCCAGAGCCAAGCAGAATATACTAGGGAAAAGTAGTGGGCACAAAGCCGCCAAATAGCAGTGTATTGCACAATCGTCGAAACCATACTTACCAATATAAATCTACCCAAGAGAACCAAGCGTAACCTATCTCAACCATACGTGCCGTAACCAATATTGCTGGCCTCGCCATAACGGAGCACAACACGTTAGAGCACAGTAGAGCGCAGAAATCAGCCGTATAGCCGTCTATAGTACAAAAGCCTAGGCTATCCCCTCCAAACCTGACCAATTGCTGCTAACCTCATCCTGACGTGGCGAGACCAATATTGCTGCCCTCCCAGAGCTATGTAGGACATATTAGAGCAGAGTAGAGCGAAGAAGTCCGTAGTATCGCCGTACATATCTGAAAAGCCATAGCTACGCAGGCCTAACCCATACCAAGAGAACACAGCCAAACGTAGCCTAACTCAACTTAACTTTCCGAGACCACCATTGCTGTCCTCTCCAGAGCCGAGAAGAGCACATAAGATAATGTAGACCCCAGAAATCCACCGAAAAGGAGTGTATAGCACAAAAGTCGCTGCTATCCAATCTTAAACTAACCGAACGTAACATAAGCGTACGTAATGTAACCCAATATGACGTGCCACGACCGCCATTG
>NW_016911197.1:903-24649 GCF_001483705.2 Eufriesea mexicana | reverse complement strand
CCTGGGGAGGCTGGCAATAGTGGTCTCGGCACGTTATGTTGAGTCATGTTACGTCCGGTTAGGTTGGGTTAGGCTTGGTATTCAAAGGGTAGCTTTAACTTTTATGCTGTACACTGCTTCCCGGTGGACCTCAGCGCTCGGCTGCCCTCTAGTATGTCCTGCTTGGCTCTCGGGAGGGCAGTTATAGCGTTCTCGGCGCGTAAGCTGGACATAGGTTAGGTTTCGTTATGCTCTGTTTGTTTGGGTTAGGCTTAGGTAGCTTCGCCTTTCTGATATACACTGCGATTCTATTGATTCCTACGTTCTGCTATCGACTAATGTGTTCTGCTTGCCGCTGCGGTGACCACCAATGGTGGTACCAGGAATGTCAGGCTTAGTTAGGATACGTTCGGTTATGTTACGATTAGTTAGGTTAAGAGAGGATAGCCTTGCCTCAAGCGCTGTGGCCAGTTATTAGGTGGATTTCTGCGCCCAACAGTGCCCTCATATTTTCGGCTTGGCTCTGGGAATGCCAGCAATAGTGGTCTCGGCACGTTGGTTTCAGCTATGTAACGTTTAGTTATGCTAGGATTGGTTTGGTTAGGAGAGGATAGCTTGGGCCTTAGTGCTATAGCCTGCTATTAGGTAGACTTCTGTGCCCTACATTACACTAATGTTTTCAGCTTCTCTCTGGGAATGCCAGCAATTGTTGTCTCAGCATGGTATGTTGTGCTAGGTTACGTTCGGCTAGTTTGGGCTTGGCTATGGTTGGTTATGGTAGCTATACCTTTTCTGCTGCACACTGCTATTCGGTGGACCTCTGCGGTCTACTGTGCCCTAGTAAGTCCTGCCTGGTTGCGGGGTGCAGCAATAGCGGTTTAGGCAAGTTAGGTTGAGTTAGGATATGTTTGGTCATGTTTTGTTCGTTTGGGTTATGTATACATTTCTTTGACTTTACTGTTATACACTGCGATTCTGTGAGTTTCTGTGTTCCATTCTCCACTAACGTGTTCTACTTGGCTCTGGGGAGGACAGCATTTGCGATCGCGGGACGTTAGTCTAAGTTAGGATACGCTTGGTTATGATACGATTGGTTAGATTAGGAGAAGATAGCTATTGCTTTAGTGTTATGTTCTGTTATTAGGTCGATTTCTGCGCCCGACAATGCTCTATTATTTCCAGCTTGGCCCTGGGAAGGCAAACAATAGTAGTCTCCGCACGTTAGATTGGGTCATGTTACGTTTGGTTATGTTCCGATTGATCAGGTTTGGAGAGAATGGCTTTGACCTTAGTGCCATAGTCTTCTGTTTGGTGGCTTTCTGCGCTCTAGTATATTCAGCTTGGATCTGGGAATGCCAGCAATGGTGGTCTCGGCGCGATATGTTGAGTCATGTTACCTTTGGTTACGTTGAGTTTGGATATGTTTGCAAAGGATGACTTTCACTTTTGTGCTGTATAATGCTATTCGGAGGATATCTGCTCTCTACTTTCCTCTAGTATTGCCTGCTCGGCTCCGTGGAGTGCAGCAATAGCGTACTCAGCTCGTTAGGTTTTGTTTGGCTATGTATGGCTGTGTTCTGTTAGTTTGGCTTAGGTTTGTGTAGCTTTCACTTTTCGGATACACACGGCGATACTATGGATTTCTGCTTTCTACTCTCCACTAGTGTATTCCGCTTGGCTATGGGTCCGCCAGGAACAGTGGTCGCGGCAGGTTAGGTTGTGCTATGTTTCATTCTGTTATGTTACCGTTGGTCAGGTTAGGAGAGGATAGCTTTGACTGTAATGCTATAGTCTGCTATTAGGTGCATCTCTGCACCCTACAGTGCTCTAATGTTTCCAGCTTGGCTCTGGGAAGAACAGCAAGAGTGGTCTCGGCACGTTACTCTGAGACAGGTTACTACCGGTTATGTTACGTTAGGCTAAGCTCGTTTAGGGTACCTTTAACTTTTGTGCTGTACAAACCACCTCGGTGGACCTCTGTGCTCTACTGTTCTCTAGTATACCCTGCTTGGCCCTGGGGGGGGGCAGCAATAGCGGTTTCGGCATGTTAGGTTGAGATAGGCTGTGTTCGTTTATGTCCACTTGGTTTGCGTTTGGTTTCGGTAGCTTTGACTTTCCTGATGTACACTGCGATTCCATGGCTTTCTGCGTTCTACTCTCCACTAATGTATTCTGCTTGGCTCTGTGGAGGCCAGCAATCGTGGCCGCGGCAGTTTGGTGGGAGACAGGTTTTGTTTGGTCGTGTTGCGGTTGGTTAGGTTAGGAGAGGATAGCTTTGACCTTAGTGCTATAGTCTCCTATTTGGTGAATGTCAGCGCCCTACAGTGCTGTAATTTTTCCAGCTTCGCTTCGGGAATGCCAGCAATAGTGTTCACGGCACGTAATGTTGAGTCAGGTTACGCTTGGTTATGTTGAGTTAGGCTATGTTTGGCCAGGATAGTTTCAACTTTTGTGTGGTACGCTGGTGTTCGGTGGATTTCTGCGCGCTACTGTCCTCTTGTAGGTCCTCCTTGGATCTTCGGAGGGCAGCGCTAACGGTCTCGGCACGTTAGGTAGTGTTATGCTATGTTCGTTTGTGTTCTGTTGGTCTGGGTTAGGCTTGTGTAGCTTTGGCTTTCCTGATATAAACTGCGATGATATGGATTTCTGCGTTCTAGTCGCCACTAATTTGTTCTGCTTGGCTCTGGGGAGGCCAGCAATAGTGATCGCTGCACGTTACTTTTTTCTATGTCACGCCTTGTTATGTTACGATTGCTTACGCTAGGAGATGATAGCTTTGACTTTAGTGCTATAGCCCTCTATTAGGCGGATTCTTGCGCTCTTCGTTGCTCTAATAGTTTCACATTGGCTCTTGGAGTGCCAGATATAGTGAACCCGGCACGGTGTGTTTGGTCTGGTTACGTTCGGTTGGGTTGTTTTAGGCTGTTTGGTTAGGGTAGCTTTAACATTCATGCCGTTCGCTGCACTACTGTGGTTTTCTGCGATTTAATGGAATCCAGTATTACCTGCTTGGCTCTGGGGAGGACAGATATAGCTGCCCCGTCTGCTCAGATTATGTTAGGCAATGGTTGGTTATGTTTTGTAGGTGTGGGTTAGAATTGGGTAGCTTTGACTTTTCTGATATACACTGCGATTCTATGGATATCTGCGTTCTTGTCTCCACTATTGTGTTCTTCCGGGCTATAGGGACGACAGCAATAGTGGTCTCGGCACGTTATGTTGAGCCAAGTTACGTTCGGCTAGGTTAGGCTTGCCTAAGTATGGTCAGGATTGCTTTAACGTTTGTGCTGTACGCTGCTATTCGGTGGGTTTCTGCGCTCTACTGTGCTCTAGCATGTCCTGCTTGGCTTTGGTGAGGGAAGCAATAGCGGTCTCTGCACGTTAGTCTGAGTTAAGCTACGTTTGGTTAGGTTCTGTTTGTTTTCGTTAGGTTTAGGTAACTCTGTCTTTTCCGATATACACTGCGATTCTATGGATTTCTGCGTCCTACTATCCACTAGTGTGTTGCGCTTGGCTCTGTGGAGGCCAGCAATTGATGTTGCGGCACGTTAGGTACTGCTAGGCTGCGTTCGGTTATGTTACGATTGGTTAAGTTAGGAGCTTGACTATGGGAAGGCCAGGTATAGTGGTCTCGGCACGTTACGTTGTGTCAGGTCACTTTCGGTTAGGTTGGGTTAGGCTAAGCTTGGTTAGGATGGTTTTAACTATTGTGCTGTGCACAGCCTTACCGTGGATTTCTGCGCTCCACTGGGCACAGGTATGTCCAACTTGGCTCTGGGAATGGCAGCAATAACGGCCACGTCATGTTTGGTCTAGTTAGGTTACGTTTGGTTATGTCCGGTTGGCTTGGGTTAGGTTTGGGTAACTCTGACTTATCCGATTTGCACTGCGATTATATGGATTTCCGTTTCCTACTCTCCACTAGGTTGTGCCGCCTGACTCTGCGGATGCCAGAAATAGCGGTCGCGGCGCGTTTGGTTGAGTTAGGTTACGTTTGGTGAGGTTAGGAGTGGATAGCTTTGACGTTTGTGGCATACGCGGGTATTCGGTGGATTCCTGCGACCTACTGCGCTTTAATATGCTCTGCTTGGTTGGCCAGAAATAGTGTTATCGGCACGTTAGGTTGGGTTAATATGTATCCGGTCAGCTTACGTTTGGTTAGTTTACGAAAGGATGCCTTTGACTTTTGTGCCATACACGTCAATGCAGTGGATTTCTGCGCTCTGCTGCGCTCTAATATGTTATGCTTGACTCTGGGAAGGCCAGCAATAGAGGTCTCGTCTCGTCAGGTTTAGTTATTCCACGTTTGGTTAGGTCAGGTCAGGTGAGGTTAAGTTGGGGTATCTATGACTTTTGTGCTATACACTGCTATTGGGTGGATGTCTGCGCTCTGCTGTGCTCTAGTGTATTCGGTTTGGCTCTGCGGTGGCCGGCAATAGTGGTCCCGGCACCTTATGATAAGTTATGTTGCGCTTGGTAATATTACGTTTGGATGGGCTAGGATGGCATAGCCTTGACTTTTGAGATATACACTGCTGTTCGGTGGATTTCTATGCTCCACATTGCTCTACTACACTCTGCACGGCTCTGTGGAAGCCGGTAGTAGTGCTTTCGGCCCGTTTGGTTTTGTTAGGCTACGTTGGGTTACGATACCTTAGCTCGGGTTCGGTTTGGATAGATTTAACTTTCGTGAGATGCGCTGCTATTCGGAGTATTTCTACGCTTCTCTGTTCCCTAGTATGTTCTGCTTGGCTCTGGCGATGCCAGTAATTGTGGTCTCGGCACGACAGGGTCTAAGAGGATAAGTTTGGTTATGTTATATCAGCTCAGGTTAGGTTTGGATTGCTTCGAATTTTCTGCTATACACTGCGATCGTATGGACTCCTGCGCTCTACTCTGCTCTATTAAGCAATGCTTGGCTCTGTGGAGGACAGCAGTACTGGTCGCGGCACGTTGGTCTGAGATAGGTTCCGTTCGGTTGTGCTACGTTTGGCTACGTTAGGACAGGATAGCTTTGACTCTTGTGCTATACACTTTCACTCGGTGGTTTCCTGCGCCCTACGTTTCTCTACTATTACCTGCTCGGCTCTGGGAAGGCTAGCAAGAGTGGCCTCGGCTCGTTACGTTAAGACAAGTTACGTTCGGGTATGTTGGGCTAGACTAAGTTTGGCTATGGTAGCACCAGCTTTCGCTCTATACACTGATAGATGGTATATTCCTGCGCTCCGCTGGGCTCTAGGATGTCCTGCTTGGCTCTGGGGACGGCAGCAATAGCGGTCCCGGCGCGTTTGGTTGAATTAGGCTATGCATGCATATATTATGTTTGTTTTGGGTTAGGTTTGTGTAGCTTTGACTTTACCGATATACACTGCGGTTCTACGCATTTCTGCGTACTACTCTCCACTAATATGTTCTCCTGGGTTGTCGGAGGCCAGTATTAGTGGTCGCGGCACGTTAGTTTGTGCTAGGTCACGTTTGATTATGTTACGATTGGTTCGGTTAGGAGAGAATAGCTCCGACTTTAGTGCTATTAACTGCCATTAGTTTGGTCTCTGCGCCCTACTGTGCTCTAATATATTCAGCTTGGCGCCAGGAGGTCCAACAATACTGGCCTCGGCCCGCTTCGTTGTGTCAGGTCACTTTCGGTTAGGTTGGTTCAGGTTAAGTCGTGTCAGGATAGCTTTAACTCTTGCGATGCACGCTGCTATGCGGTGGATCTCGGCGCTCTACTGTGCTCTAGTATCCCCAGTTTGGCTCTGGGGTTGGCAACAGTTGCGGACACGCCACATAAGTATGAGTTACGTTACGTTTGGTTATGTCACGGTTGGTTGGGTTAGTAGATACTGGCTTCGACTTCAGAGCTATAGTCTGCTATTTCGTGGATTTCTGCCGCCTACAGTGCTTCAAAATATTCAGCTTGGCTCCGGGAAGGCCAGCAATAGTGGTCTCGGCACGTTATGTTGAGTCATGTAACGTTCGGTTAGGTATGGTCAGGCTCAGCTTGGTCAGGATAGCTTCAACTTTGTGCTGTACACTGACATTCGGAGGACATCTGCGCTCCTCAGTGCTCTAGTATGTCCAGCTTGTCTCTGGGAAGTCAACGATAACGTTTTCGGCACGTTAGTTTGGGTTATGTTACGTTTGGTTACGTTGGGTTATGCGATGTTTGGTCATGGTATCTCTAATTTTTGGCCTGTACACAGCATTTCAGTGGATTTCTGCGCTCAGCTGTGATGTAGTATGTCCTGCTTGGCTCTGGGGAGGGCAACAATATCGATGTCGGCACGTTAGGTTGTGGCAGGCTATGTTTGTTCATGCTCTGTTTGTTTGGGCTAGGCTTGTGTTGCTTTGACCTTGCTAATATACACTGCGATTATGTGGACCACTTCGTTCTACTCTCCACTGCGGTGTTCCTATTGACTCTGGGGAGACCAGAAATAGCGGTCGCGGCAGGTTCCGTTCAGCTTGGTTACGTTCTGCTATGTTAAGGTTTGTTAGGTTAGGAGAGGGTAACTTTAACTTTAGAGGTATAGTCTGCTATTAGGTGGATTTCTGTACACTACGGAGGTTTAAAATTTTCAGCTTTGCTCTGGGAAAGCCAGCAATAGCTTCCGAGGCACTTTATGCTGAGGCAGCTTACGTTCGGTTTGGTTGGGTTAAGCTAAGTGTGTTCAGGATTGCCTCATCCTTTGTGCTGTACACTGCTTTTCATTGAAGTTCGGCGCTTTACTGTGCTCTAGTACGCCCTGCTTGGCTGTATGGACGGCAGCAATAGAGGTCGCGGCACGTTTATTGATCTTATGTCATGTTTGGTTATGTTCTAATCGGTTTGGTTAAGAGAGGTCATCTCTGTCTTTAGTCCTATAGTCTGCTATTAGATGGATTTCTGCGCCCTACAGTGCTTTAATAATCTCAGCTTGGCCCTGTGGGTGCCAGCAATAGTGGTCTCGGTACGATAGTTTGAGTTATGTTACGTTTGGTTATGTTACGTGTAGCTAGGTTAGGAGAGGATTGCTTTGCCTTTAGAGCTAGTGTCTTCTATTAGGTGGATTTTGGCGCTCTTGAGTGCTCTAATATCTTCAGCTTGGCTCTGGGAACGCCAGGAATAGTGGCCTTGCCACTTTATGTTTTGTCAGGTTACGTTCGGTTAGGTAGGGATAGGCTATGTTTTGCTAGGACAGCTATAACTTCTGTGCTTTGCACTGCTGTAAGGTGCATTTCTGCGCTGTACTGTGTTCTAGTATGCCCTGCTTGGTTCTGGGGACGGCAGCAATATGGGCCCCGGCAGGTTTGGTTGAGTTGGGCTATGTATGGATGTGTTCCTTTCGTTTAGGTAAGGTCTTGGTAGGTTTCCGTTTTCTGATATACACTGCGATCCTATGGGTTTCTGCGTTCTACTGTGCCCTAATGCGTTCTGCTTGACCGTGGGTAGGCCAGCAATTGTGATCGCGGCACGTTAGGCTGGTTTGTGTTACTTTTGGTTATGTGAAGGTAGGTTATGCTAGGTCGGTGCACCTTTGACTTTAGTGCTATAGTCTGATATTAGGTGGATGCTCTAATAATGTCAGCTTGGCCTTGCGAAGGCTAGAAATAGTGGTCTCAGCAAGGTAGGCTGATCCATGTTACGTTTAGTTCTGTTTCGTTTTGTTGTGATCGGAGGGGATTGCTCTTACTTTAGTGCTATTGCCTACTACTAGGTGGATTTCTGCGACCAACAGTGCTCTAATACTTCCAGCTTGGTTTTGGGGAGGCCCGGAATGGTGGTCGTGGCACGTTACGTGAGTCCAGTTACGTTCGGTTAGGTTGGGTTAGGCAAAGTTTGGCTACGATAGCTTCAGCTTTTGTGTTGTACACTGCTGTAAGGTGGATTTCTGAGCTGTACTGTGCTCTGGTATGTCCTGCTTGGCTCCGGGCGGGGCAGCAACAGCGGTCTCGGCAGGCTAAATTGGGTGATGCTATGTTTTGTTATGTTCCTTTGGTTTGGCTAAGGTTTGGTTTGGTTTGACTATTCTGGTATGAACTGCGATTCTATGGACTTCTGCGTTCTACTCTACGCTAAGGTGTTCTGTTCGGCTCTATGGAGGCCAGCAATAGAGGTCCCTGCACGATAGGTTGAGCTATGCTACGTTTGGTTATGTTACGCTTGGTTTTGTTAGGGGAGGATGGCTATGACTTTAGAGCTATAGTCTGCTATTAGGTGCGTTTCTCTGTCCTGCTGGGCTCTGGTATTCTCAGCTTGCCTCTGGGAGGGCCACCAATAGCGGCCGCTGCACGTTGTTTTGTGTCAGGCTGCTTTCGCTCAATTTGGATTAGGCTAAGTTTGTTTGGGATAGCTACAACTTTTGTGCTGTACACTGATATTCGGCAGATTTCTGCGCCATGCTGTGCTCTGGCATGTCCTGTTTGTCTCTGCGGAATGCAGCAATAACGTTCTCGGCAAGCTAGGTAGAGTTATGCAATGTATATCTGATCATTTGGTTTGTGTAAGGTTTGGGTAGGTTTGACTTTTCGGATATACAACGCGATTCTATGGACTTCTGCGTTCTACTCTGCACTAATGCTATCTGCTCGGCTCTTGGGAGGCCAGCAATAGCTGTCGCGGCACGTTCGGTCGTGGTAGGCTACGTTTGGTTATGTTCTCTTCGTCTTTGTTAGGTATTAGTGGCTTTGAATTTTTGATACACAATGATATTCCATCTCCACTAGTTCCTTCCGCTTGGCTCTGGGATGGCCAGCAATTGTGGTCACGTCACGTTAGATTTAGCTAGGTTACGTTCTGTTATGTTGCTAGTGGCTAGGTGAGCAGGGGATGGCTTTGCCTTTAGTGCTATAGTCTGCTATTAAGTGGATGCCTGCGCGCGAAAGCGCTCTAATACTTTCAGCCTGGTTCTGGGGATGCCAGCAATGGTGATCTTGGCACGTCGTGTTGAGGTAAATTACGTTAGGTGAGTTTGGGTTAGGATAAGTTTGGCTAGGATAGATATATCTTTTGTGCTGTACACTGCTATAAGGTGGATTTCTGCGCTGTACTGTTCTCTAGTATGTCCTCTTCGTCTCTGTCGCGGGCATCAATAGCGGTCCCGGCATGTTAGGTTTAGTTAGGCTATGGTTTGCCTTTGTTCAGTTCGTTTGGGTATGGATTGTGTAGCTTTGACTTTTCAGCTATACCCTGCGATTCTATGGATTTCTGCCTTCTACTATACACTAACGTTTTCTGTTTGGCTCTGGGGAGGAAAGCAATTGAGGTCGCAGTGCTTTAGCTTGAGTTAGGTTACGTTTGGTTATGTTACGACCGGTTAGGCTAGGATAGGATAGTTTTGTCTTTGGTGCTATTGTCTGATATTATGTGGTCTTCTGCGTGCTGCGGTGCTCTAATATTTTCAGCTATGCTCTGGGAAGGCCAGCAATTGTGACCTCGGCACGTAATTTCCAGCTAAGTTACGTTCGGTTAAGTTAGGATAGGCTAAGATTGCCTAGGGTAGATATATCTTTTCGCTGTACACAGATATTCGTGGACTTCTGCGTTCCACTGTGCATTAGTATGTCCTGCTTGGCCCTGGGGAGGGAAGCAACAGAGTCCTCCGCACGTTGGGTTGTGCTAAGCTACGTTTGGTCATGTTCCGTTCGCCTTTGTTAGGTTTGGGTAGCTTTGACTTTTCAGATGTTCTCCGCGATTTTATGGATTTCTGCGTTCTACTCTCCACTAATGTGCTCTGCTTGGCCCTAGGGAGGCCAGAAATAGTGGTCGCGTCATGTTAGTTTGAGATAGGTTACGTTCGGTTATGTTACGATTTGTTATGTTATGATAGCATAACGTCCACTCTAGTGCCACAGTATGATATTAGGTGGACTTCTGCTCCCTACAGCGCTCTCATATTTTCTGCGTCGCTCTGGGAATGCCAGTAATGTTAGTACCGGTACGTTAGGTTGTGCTATGCTACGTGTGGTTGCGCTATGTTAGTTTGGGTTAGGTTCGGATAGGGTGGGGCATAGCGATATTCGATGGACTTCTGCGCTCTAATATGATCTATTATACTCTGCTTGGCCATTGGTAGTCAATCAGTAGTGCTCGCGGCACGATACCTTGAGCTACGCTATGTTTGGTTAGGCACCGTTAGTTTGGGGTAGGCTTGGGTAGCTTAGGCTTTTCTGACATACACTACTATTCGATGGATTTCTGTGCTCCACTATCCACCAATGTATTCTGCTTGGCTCTGTGGAGGGGAGCAAACGTTGTTGCGGCTCGTCAGGTTTTGTTAGTTTGCGCTTGATCATACTTCGGCTGGCTAGGTCAGGGGGGGGTTGCATTGACTATTGTACAATACAATGCTATTCGGTTGATATATCCTCTCTACTCCCCTCTAATGTGTTCTACTCGGCTCTGGCGAGGGCAGCAATGGTGGTCTCGGCTCGTTAGTCTGGGTTATGTTAAGTTAGGTTACGCTAGCATTGGCCCGGTTGGCACAGGATAGCTTCGACTTTCGTGCCATACTGTTGATTTCTGCTCTCCACTTTGCTTTGATGTGTTCCGCTTGGCTCTGGGAAGGCCAGCAATTGCGGTCTCGCCAAGTTAGGTTGTGTTAGGTTACGTTTGGCTAGACTTGGTTAGGCTAGGTTTGGTTAGTGTAGCTTTGACTTTTGAGCTGTACGCTGCTATTCGGTCGATATCTGCGCTCTGCGTTGCTCTACAAGCATCTGCTTCTCTGTGAGGAGGCTGGCAATAGTGGTTCTGGCACGTTTGGTCGGGTTAGGTTGCGTTCTGTTAGGTTAGGTTAGGTTAAGTTCGGTTGGAGTGGCATTAACTTTTGTGCTATACACTGCTTTTCGGACGATACCTGGCATCTGCGTTGCTCTACTAGCATGTGCTCATCTCTGCGGAAGCCAGCAATAGTGGATTCGGCACGTTAGGTTTAGCCATCCCACGTTATGTTTGTCTACACTAGGCCAGGTTTGGTTAGGGTTTCTATGACTTCTGTGATATACACTGCTATTTGTTGTCCTCCTGCGCTCTACTGTGCTCCCGTATATTCTACCTGTCTCTGGGTTGGCCAGCAAAGGTGGTCTCAGCACGTTAGGTTAATTTATGATGCGTACGGTTATATTACGTTTCGATACGATAGGATAGATTAGTTTCGACTTTTGCGCTATACACTGCCATGCGGTGGATTCCTACGTTGTACGTTGCTCTACTATACTCTGCTCACCTATGGTGAGGCCAGTAATAGTGGTCTCGTCCCGTTAGGTTGTGTTGGGCTACGTATGTTTGCGTTAAGTTAGTTTGTGTTAGGTACGGATCGATTTGACTTTGGCGGTATACACCGATGCACGGTGAACTTCTACGCTCTACTATGCCCTACTGTATCCTGCTTGTGCCTGGCGAGTACAGCAATAGCGGACGCGGCAAGTAACTTTGTGCTATGCTGTGATTGATTATGATCTGTTTGTTTGGGCTAGGATTGGGTAGCTCAGGCTGCTCAGATACGCACTGCGATCCTATGGATTTCTGAGTTCTGCTGGCCACTAATATGTTCTGCTTGGCTCTGTGGAGGCCTGCAATCCTGGCCGCGGCACCTCAGTTTGTGTTAGGTTGCGTTTGGTAATGTTACAATTGGCTATGTTAGGAGGTGGTAGGTTCGATTATTGTGCTATACATTGATATTCGGTAGATCTCAGTGCACAACAGCGTCCCAGTGTGTTCAGCATGGCGTTGAGAAGGCTAGGAGTGGTGGTCACTGCACGTTATTGTGAGATATGTTGCGTTTGATTAGGTCTGGTTGGGCTAAGTTTGTCCAGGAAAGCTTTTACTTTTGTGCTGTGCACAGATTATCGGTGGATTTCTGCTCCCTTGTGTGCTCGAATATGCTCTGCTTGACTCTGGGGAGGACAGAAATAGAGGTTCCGGCACGTTAGGTTATGTTAGATCAACTTTGGCTTGGCCAGGTTAGGTTAGACTTTGTTATGGCAGCACTGACTTTGGTGCAACACAATGCTATTCGGAAGATTTCAGCGTTCTACATTGCTCTACGAGCCTCTGCTTGCCTGTGGGGAGGCCAGCAGTTGCGGTTGTGGCACGTCAAGTTGGGATACGTTACGCCCGCCTATGTTACGTTTTATCATGGGAGAGTAGTTTAGCATTGTCTTTTGCGCTTTACACCGCACTTCGGTTGATTTCAGCGCTCTGCATTGGACTACAATACTCCGCTCGACCCTGGAGAGGCCAGCAATAGCGGACGTGGCACGATAGGTTGGGTTAAGTTACGCTTCGTTAGGTTAGATTAGGTTACGTTTGGTTAGTGTGGCTTTGACGTTTGTGCTGCACGCTGCTATTCGGTGGATTTCTTCGCTCTACTGTGTTCTAGTCGGTCCTCCTTGTCTCTGGGGAGAGCAGCAGTAGCGTTCTCAGCACGCTAGGTTGTCTTAGGCTAAAATCTGCTATGTTCTGTTGGTTTCGGTTAGGTTCAGGTAGCTACGACTTTCCTGATGTACACAGCGATTACATGGACTTGTGCGTTCTACTCTCCACTAATGAGTTCTGCCTGTCTCTGTGGAGGCCAGCAATATATGTCGAGGCACGTTAAGTTGAGATAAGTTACATTCCGCGATTTTAAGGTTAGTTAGGATAGGAGAGGATAGCTTTGTCTTTCGTGCTGCAGTCTGCTATTAGCTGGATTTCTGCGTGCTACAGTGCTCTAACATCTTCAGATTGGCTCCCGGAAGGCCAGCAATTATGGTCTCGGCACGTTATGATGAGCCAGCTTACGTTCGGTTAGGCTGGGTTAGGCTATGGTTCGTTGGGATAACCTTAAGTTTTGTGCTGCATACTGATCTTCTGTGGACTTCTGCGCGCTACTGTGCTCTGGTGCCTTCTGCTTGGCTCCGGGAAGGCCAGCAATAGTGGACTCTAATCGTTAGGTTTGGTTAGTCTACGAAATGTTAGGTTATACTGGTCAGGTTATGTTAGTGTATCTTTAACTTTTGTGCTATGCATTGCTATTCGGTCGCTTTCTGCGTTCCACTGTTCTTAGGAATATCGTCTTTATCTCTGGGGAGGCCTGCAAAGGTGGTCTCGGCACGTTACGTTGGGTTAGGCTATATTTTGTTAGGTTACATGTGTTAATGTTACGTCCGAATAGTCTTGACGTTCGTGGTGTATACTGTTTTTCGGTGAATTTCTGCTGTCTAATGTGCTCCATTATACCCCAGTCGACTCTGGCGAGGCCAGAAATAGTAGGTGTGGCACGTTAGGCTTTATTAGGTTATGTTTGATTATGTTAAGTTTGTTTAGGTTAGGGCAGGATATCTTCGACTCTTCCGCTATACACAGCGATTCTATAGATTTCTGGGCTCTGCTCTCCTCTAATGCGCTCTGCTTTGCTCTGGGCAGGCCAGGGATAGTGGTCGCGTCACGTTCGGTTTTGAAAAGTGACGTTCAGGTATGTTACAATTGGTTAGGTTGGGAGAGGCAAGCTTCGTCGTTTGTGGCATGAAATGCCATTCGGCGGATTTCAGCACTCTGCTGTGATCTAGTGTATTCAGATCGGCGATGAAAGGGCCAGCAATAGTAGTATCGCAGCGTCATGTTTAATTAGGCTACGTTTGGTTAGGTTAGGCTTGACCAGGTTAGGTTTGGTTATGTTTGACTTTTGTGCTTTACGAAGCAGTGCGGAGGATTTCTGCTCTCTACTGTGCTCTAATATGTTCAGCTTGGCTCTAGGAGGGACAGCGATAGTGGCATCGTCACGTTACGTTTATTTAGGCTACGTTCGGTTAGGTTAGGTTAGTTCAGGTGAGGTTATGTTATCTTCAACTCCTGTGCTTTACACTGCAATGCGGAGAATTTCTTCTTCCTAGTGTCCTCTAATAAGTTCAGCCTTGCTCAGGGCGGGGGGGGGGAGGATAGTGACAGCGGCACGTTACGTTGAGTTAGGCTACGTTCGGTTGGGTTAGTTTGGATCAGGTTAGGTTATTATATCGTTGGTTCTTGTGTCTTACACTGCTGTTTGTTGCATTTCAGTGCCCCAATGTGATCTGATGTGTTCAGCGTGGCTCTGACAAAGACCGCTATAGTGGTCTCGACACCTTATGCTCAGTTATGCCTCGGTATGTTGGGACAGGTTAGGCCGGACAGATTGGGCGTTAGGTTAGAACAGGTTAGGTTAGGTTATCTCTACTTTTGCGTTTTGCACTGCGTCACCGCGGATTTCTGTGATCTAGTGCGCTCTAATATATTCGGCTTGGAACAGGGGACGCCAGCAATAGTGGTGTAGGGTGATCAGTTTGAGGTAGGGTACGTTTAGATATGTTATGATTGGTTGGGTTATGAGGGGATAGCTTTGACTTTCGTGCCATACACTGCTATTCGGAGAATTTCTGCACTCCACTGTGCTCCAGTATGCTCTGCCTGGCTCTGGGGAGGCCAGCAATAGTAGCCGCGACAAGTTAGGCTTTGCTATGTTACGTTTGGGTATGCTAAGTTTGGTTAGGTTAGGTCAGGATTGCTTCGACTTGTCAGCTATACACTGCTATTCGACGGATTCCTGCAATCTACTTTGCTCTAATATGTTTAGCTTGGCTCTGGTAGCGCCAGCAATTATGTTATCGACGCTTTACATTGAGCTGGGCTACGTGTCGTTAGGTTAGGTTAGCTCATGTTTGGTCAGGGTACCCTTGACTCTTGTGCCACACACAGCTTTTGTGAGGATTGCTAACCCCTACATTGCTCTACTATACTCTGCTCAACATTGGGGAGGCCAGTAATGGCAGTCGCGGCACGTTAGCTTGACTTATGCTACGTTTGGTTATCTTACGCTTGGTTAGGTTATGAGGGCCTAGCTTTGACTTTTGTGCTCCACACTGCCTTCGGTGGCCTTCTGCACACCACTGCAATCAAGGATGCTCTACTTTGCTCTTGGGAGGCCAAAAATGGTGGATGCGGTTTTGTTAGGTTGTGTTAGGTTACGTTTGGGTATGTTGCGATTGGTCAGAATAGTAGTAGATAGCTTTGAAATGTGCGCTGTACACTGCCATTGGGCGGACTTCCGAACTCTACTATGCTCGGATACTTTCAGCTTGACCCTGGGAAGGACAGCAGTACTGGTATCGGCACATAATGTTCAGTTAGGCTTCATATGGTTAGGTTAATTTGTGTCAGGTTTGGTTGGGGTAACTTTGACCTTTGTGTTTTACACTGAAGTGCGACGGAGTTATGCGCTCTACTGTGCTCTGGTGTATACTGATTGGCTCCGCGTATGTCCGCAATAGTGGTATAGGCACGTTAGGTTGGGTTAGGTTACGCTTGTATATGTTACGATTGGTTAGGCTAGGAGATGATAGCTTAGACCTTTGTTCCATACACTGCTATTCGGTGGATTTCGGCGCTCCGCTGTGACCTGATATGTTCAGCTTGGCTCTGGAAGAGACAGCAATAGTGGTCGCGGCACATTATGTTGAGCTATGCCACGTTTAGATAGGTTAGGTTTGTTTGTGTTGGGTCCGGATAGTATTGACTTTTTTGCAATACACTGCGATTCTATGGATTACTGTTCTCAACTCTACTGTGATATCTGCTGCTCGGCTCCGCGGATGATAGCAATGGTGGTCGCGGCGCGATAGATTGTGTTATGTTGCGTTTGGCTAGGTAAGGATTGGTTTTTGTGCTGTACACAGCAATGCGACTGACTTCTACTTGGCTCTGTGGTTGCCAGCAATAGTGGTCTCGCCATGTAAGGTTGCACTACGTTGTGTTTGGATATGTTACGTTGGTTAGGTTAGGAGAGGGTAACTTTAACTTTTGTGCCATAAACGGCTATTCGGTGAGATTCTGCTCTCCACATTACTCCTGTATGCGTGCTATACACTGCTAATCGGTCGATATGTGTACATTGCATTGTTCTACTAGCATCTCCTTGTTTGTGGGGAGGCCTGCAACGACGGTCGTGACACGTTCTTCTGTGTAATGTTTCGTTCGTTTATGTTAGGTTAGGCTATGTTTGGTCGGGATGTCTTCGACGTTTGCGCTGTACACTGGTATTCGGCCAATAGGTGTACACAGCATTGCTCTAGTAGCATCTGTTAGTTCTCTAGGGAAGCCAGTAGCATCTGTCGTGGCACGTTTGGCTGAGTAATGTTAAGCCTGGCCAGGTCAGTTTGTGATATGCTTTGTTGGGATGGCTTTATCTATTGTGCTATACACAGATCCGGTCGACGTCTGCGCTCTGCGTTGTTCTACTAGCATCCGCTGGTCTCTGGACAGGCTAGCAATAGTGGTCGTGACACGTTTGGTTGTATTCGATTACGCTAGGTTAGGTACGCCTTAGATAGGTTTGGAAATGACAGCTTTGACCTTTGTGTTATGTACCGCCATACGGTGGATTTTACGCTCTACATTGCTCTACTATACTCTGCTCGCCTCGGGGGAGGCCGGTAACAGCAGGCACCGCACGACAGGTTGAGTTAAGCTACGTTTGAATGGGTTATATTAGTTTGGGTTAGGTTCGGATTGCTTTAACTTTCGCGGTATAAACTGGTGCTTGATGGACTCCTGCGCTTTACTGCGCTCTAGTATGCCCTGAATGCCTCTGGGGAGGCCAGCAATAGTGGTCTTGACACCTTATTTTCGGTTATGGTACGTTTGGTTATTCTACGATTTGTTCGGCTAGGAAACGATGGCTCGAACTTTTGTACTATACACTGCAATTCTGGCGTTTCTGCGCTCTGGTGTAATATAATAGGATCTGCTTTGATCTGAGGAGCTCAGTAATAGCGGTCTAGGCAGGTTAGGTTGTGTCATGTTACGTTTGCTTATGCTCGATTGCTTAGGTCAGGATAGGATAGCTTTGACTCTTGTGCTACACACCGCTATTCGGCGGGCTTATGCGCTCTAGTGTGCTCTAGTATATTCTGCGTGGCTTAGTGGAGGCCAGCAATGGTGGCCTCGGCGCGTTAGCTTGTGTTATGTTACGTTTGGCTTGACTGAGTTGTGTCTGCTTTGGTTAGGATAGCGTTGTCTTTTGCGGTGTGCACTGCTATATGGTCGATATCTGCGCTCGGCATTGCTCTACTTGCATCTGCTTGCCTCTGTGGAGGCCAGGAACATTGAGCGTGGCACATTTGGTTCTGTTAAGTTACGTTTGGTTTGGTTAGGGTAGGTTAAGTTTGGTAAGTATGGCTTTGACGTTTGTGCTATATAATGCTATTCGGCGGATTTCTGATATCTACTCTGCTCTAGTATATTCTGCTTGGCTACGGTGTGGCCATAACCAGTGCTGTTGACTCGCCAGGTTAAGCGATGTTGTGTTTGGTGGTTTTACGCTTGATTAGGGTATGATTGGACATCATTGACGCTTCTGCTATACACTGCTATACGGTATATTCCTGTGCTCTTTGTTGCACTACTATACCCTTCTCTACTTTGGGGAAACCCACAATGGCGTTCGTAGCACGATAGTTCGGGTTAGGCTGCGTTAGGTTCTGTTACGATAGTTTGGGTTAGGTTCGGATTGCTCTGACTTTCGTGGTATACACTGTTGTTCGGTGGATTACTGTGATCTGCTTTTCTCTTGTATGCTCTGCTTCGCGATGGGGTTGCCGGCAATGGTGCTCTCGGCACGTTAGGTTCAGTCACGTTACCTTCGGTTTGGATACGTTTGGTAAGGTTAGGATTTTACTTACTTTATTTTATTAATAGACTTTTGTGTATTACACTGCTATTCGGTGGACTTCTGCACTCCACTTTGACCTAATATTCTCTGCTTTGCTCCGGGAATTCGAGAAATAGCGGCCGTGGCGCGTTAATTTCTATTAGGTTACGTTTGGTTAGGTTAAGTTTCTTTGTATTAGGATAGGATATCTTTGACTTTGGTGCTACACATTGCCAATATATAGGCCATTGCGCCTTACTCCCCTTGAATTTGCCCTGCTTGGCGAAGGGCAGATCTGCAATAGAGGGCTAGGCACGTCCGTTTGGGATTGGTTACGTTTGGTTTGGTTAGGTTAGGTCAGGTGTGGTTACTATACTTTCTACGTCTCTGCTTTGCACCCCAAGGCGGCGGACTACTGCCCTCTACTCTGCTCTAGTATATTCTGCTTGGCTCTGGAGAGGCGAGCAATAGTGCACTGGGAGCGTTACCTTGAGTCAAGCTACGTTCGTTTATGTTACGTTTGGCTATGACAGGATAGGGTGTCCTCGACTTTTGTGCTCTGCACTGTGATTCCATGGGCTTCTGCGGTCTATTCTCCTATAATATGTTCTGCTTGGCTCCGAGGAGGGCAGCAATTATGGTCTCGTCTCGCTAGTTTGGGTTGGGTTACGCTTGGCATGTCTAGGTTAGGATAGGTTTGGTCAGGATAGCTTCGACTTTTATAACATACACTGCTATTCGTTCGATGCCTGCTTGCCGAATTGCGCTTCTTGCATCTGCATGTCCCTCTGGAGGCGAGCAATAGCGTTCGTGGCATGTCTGTATGAGTTACACTGCTATCCGGTGGATTTCTGCGCTCTCCTTCGCTCTAGTGTACTCTGCAAGGCTATGGGGAGGCCAGCAGAATTGGTCTCGGCAAGTTTGTATGGGTTAGGTAGCATTTGGAAGTTTTGCGTTTGTTTAGGTTAGCATAGTATGGCTTAGACCTTTGTCCTATACACAGCTATTCGGTGGATTTCTGCGCTCTACCGTTTTCTACCATATTCTGCTTGGCCATGCGTAGGCTAGCAATAGAGGCCTCGGCACGTTAGGTTCAGTTATTCTATGTTTGGTTTGGTTAGGTTAAGTAGGGTCATGTCAAGATATCTACGACTCTTGTGATATACACTGCTATTTAGTGGCTTTCTTCGCTCTACTGTGCCCTAGTTTATTCTGCATTGCACTGTGGAGCTCAGCGATAGTGGTCTACGCTCGTTAGTTTGAGTCAGGTTACGTTTGTTTGTGTTATGCTTCTCTAGGTTAATAGAATACTGCTATTCGGTGTGCCTCTGCGCTCTATATTGCTCTAATATACTCTGCTGGCTCTGGCGATGCCAGCAATGGTATCGGCGGCACGTTATGTTTAGTTAGGTTACGCTCGGTTAGGTTAGGTTAGGACAGGTTATGTTAGGGTATCTCTGACTTTTGTGCTATGCGCCGGAATGCGGCGGATTACTGCGCTCTACTGTGCTCTAGTATATTCTGCTTGGGTATGGGGAGTCCAGCAATAGTTCTCTCGGTTCGTTGGGTTGAGTCAGGCTGCGTGTTGTTAGGTTACGTTTGGATAGGTTAGGATATGGTAGCATCGACTTTTGTGCTTTGCACCACATTGCGGCGAATTCCTGTGTTCTCCTGTGCTCCAATACCTTCTGCTCGGCTCTGCAGAGGTTGGTAGATGCCTGTACAATGCATTGCTCTACTAGCATCTGATTGTCTCTGGTTGGCTAGCAACAGCGGACGCTTCACGTTTGTTTGAGTCAGGATACATTTGGCTAGGTTAGGACAGGTTATGCTTGGTTGGGGTTGTTTTAACTTTTGTGCTATACACTGCTATTCGGTCGACACCTGCGCTCAGCATTGCTCTACTAGTAAACGCTTGTCCCTGTGCAGGCCAGCAATAGTGGTCCTGGCACGATTGGCTGCGTCAGGTTGCATTAGGATACGTGAGGTTATGTCATGCTTGGTTTGGATTGCTTTGACTCTTGTGCTATACACTGCTATCTGGTGGCTTTCTGCGCTCTACCGTGCTCTAGTATATTCTGCTTGGCTATGTGGTCCCAGCGGTATTATTCTCGACACGTATATCTGAGTTACGTTGCGTTTGGCTATGTTACGTTTGGTTATGTTCGGACAGGATAGTTTGGGCTTTTGTGCTACACACTGCTGTCCGCACGATTTCAGCGTTCTTCATTTCTCTGCTATACACTGTATAGCTCACGTGAGATCTTCAATAGCGGTCGCGGCTCGGACGTTTGTGTCACGATACGTCAGATTGAGTTGCATTTGGTTAGGTTTGGATAGGATAGCTTTGACTTTTGTGCTATGCATTGCTGTTCAGTTGACATCTGCGCACAGCATTGCTCTATTAGCATCTGCTTGTCTTTGGGCAGGCCAGCAATGACGGTCGCGGCACTTTTGGTCGATGTAGGTTACGTTTGGTGAGGTTAGGTTCACTTAAGTTTGTTTGTTGTGGCTTTGACTTTTGTGCTACATACTGTTATACTGTCGATGCCTGAGCTCTGCGTTGCTCTACTAGCTCCCGCGTCTCTCTGGGGAGGCCAGCAATAGTTGTCTCGGCACCCTGGGTTGAGTTACGTTGCGCTCGGCTTGGGGACTTCAAGTTTGGTTTTGGTTAGGCTAGCTTTGACTTTTGTCCTATACACAGCTATGCTGTCGATATCTGCTCTCAACGTTGCTTTACTGGCATCTGCTTGTCTCTGGCACCCCAGCAATAGCGGTTGTGGCATGTTTGGATGAGTTATGTCACGTTCCGTAATGTTACCATTGGCTTGGTTAGGAAAGGATAGCTTTGACTTTTGTGCTACACACAGCTATTCGTTAGATTTCTGCGCTTTGGTGTGCTGCAATACGCCCTGCTTGGCGCTATGGATTCCAGCAATGGTGGTCTCGGCACTTTAGATTGTGTTAGGCCTCGTTTGACTAGGTTAAGTTATGACAGGATTGGTAAGGCCTTCTTTGACTTTTGTGCTGTACACCTATATACGGTGGACTTCTGCGCTCCTCTGTGCTCTAGTATGTTCTGGTTGCCTCTGCGGAGGCCAGCAACAGTGATATCGGCACGCTAGATTGGGTTACATTACGCTAGGCTGGTCTGGCTTAGCATAGGTTTGGTTAGTTTATGTTTGACTTTTGTGCTTTTTACAACTTTGCGGACGATTTCCGGATTTTCCTGTGCTCTGGTAAATTCTGCTTTGCTCTGAGGATGTCAGCAATAGCGGTCTGGGCACTGTATGTTAGTTGGGTTACGCTTGGATTTATTATATTTGGTTTCGTTATGCCAATGTTATCTATGTCTCTTGTACAGTACGCAGCTGTTCGGTGGACTTCTGCGTTCCACTGAGACCTAGGAGTCCCTGCTTTGCTTTGGGATTTCCGGAATTATTGGCCGCGGCGCGTTAGCATGCATTAGGTTACGTTTGGTCAGGTTAGACTCGCTTGTGTTAGGATAGAGTCTCTTTGACTTTCGTGCTATACTCCAATATTCGGTGCATTTCTACGCTCTACATTGCTCTACTATGCTCTGCTCGACTCCAGGGAGCCACGTAATAGTGTTGTCGGCACGATTGTTTGAGTCAGTCTACGTTCGCTTGAGTTATGTTAGTTTGGGTTTGGCTTGCGTCGCTTTGAGTTTCGTGGTACAGACTGTCGTTCGGCGGATTTCTGCGCTCTACTGTACCATAGTATCTTCTGCTTTTCTCAGTGGAGGTCAGCAATAGTGGTCTAGGCACGTTTGCTTTAGTTAGGATACGTTTGCTTGTGTTATGTGTGGTTAGTTTGGGATAGGATAGCTTTGCTTTTGCTTTGCTCACTGCCATTCGGTGGACTTCTGCGCTTTACTGTGATCTAATATTCCCTGCTTTTCCCTGGGAATTGCAGAAATAATAGCCGCGGCGCGTAATGACGATTTAGGTTACGTTTGGTTAGGTGAAGTTTGTTTGTGTGGGATTGGGATATCATTGACTTTGGTACTCTACACGCCCGTCCCATGGACCTCTACGATCCCCCTACTCTCCTCTCATATGCCCTGGTTGACGGAGGGGAGGCCAGAAACAGTGGGCTAGGCACATTACTTTGGGATGGGTTATGTTTGGTTGGGAAAGGTTTGGTCAAGCTATGTTAGGGTATCACATGCTTTCCTACTTTACACTCTAATGTGGCGGATTTCTGTGCTCTACTACGCTTCAGCAAATCCTGCTTGCCTCTGGGGAAGCCAGCAATAGATGTCGCGGTACGTTAGGTTAAGTTATTCTACATTTGGTTAGGTTACGTTATGTCAGGTTGGGTTAGGGGATCTTCGACTTTTATGCCATACACTGCTGTTTGGCGGCTTTCTGCTGTCTGCGGTGGTCTAGTATATCCTGCTTGTCTCTGGGGAGGCCAGCAGGTGGTCCTTGCATGTTAGGTTAAGTTACGTTGCGTTTGGTTGTATTACGTTTGGACAAGCCAGGAGAGGTTAGCTGCGTCTTTTGTGCTATACACTGGCGTTTTGGAGATTTCAGCGTTCTACATTGCTCTACTATAATGTGCTTAGCTCTGCCGAGGCCTGCGATAGCGGTCGTGGCACGTTAGTGTGAGGTAGGCTACGTTTGGTGGTGGTAGGAAAGGATAGAACATTCTCTTGAGCAATACAGAGCAATCCGCGGATTTCTGCGCCCTACTGTGTAATAATAATTCCTGCTTGGCGCTGGGTAGGTCAGAAGTAGTCGTCTCGGCACGTTGGGTTGGGCTATGTTACGTTTGGTTGGGTTTGCCTAGATTAAGCTCAGTTAGGTTATGTCTGGCCTTCGTGTTACACACAGCTACTCAGAGGTTTCCTGCGCTCGACTGTGGTCTACTATACTCTGCTTGTCCCTGGGTAGGCCAGCAATAGCGATCGCGGCACGTTATGTAGGGTTCAGCCACGTCTGGCTGGATTACGTTAGCTTGGGTTAGGTTCGGGTGGCTGTGACCTTTATGCAGTACACTGAAATTCTATGGACTTCTGCGCTTTACTCTCCTTTCGTATTCTCTGCTCGACTCTCGGGAGGCCAGCAAAAGTGGTCTCGGCACGCTATGTTGCGCTATGCTACGTTCGGCTCGGCTAGGTTAGGTCTAGGTGAGATTAAGTTATGTTATCTTCTGCTTTTGTGCTAGTTACTGCAATTCTGTGGATTTTTGCGCACTATTGTGACCTAGAACACTGGGCCCGTCTCTGTGGCGGTCAGCAATAGTTGTCCCGCCAAGCTGGGTACAGTTGGGTAACGTTTGGGTTTGTTACATTTGGCTCGGTTAGAATAAACTATTATGACTTTTGTGCTATTCTCAGCTATCGGCGGATTTCTGGACTCTGCTGTGTCCTAATACTTTCTGCTTAGCTCTGGGGTGGCAAGCAATAGTGGTCTCGACGCGTTGGGCTGAGACCGGCAACGTTCGTTGGTGACAGGTTTGGCTATGCTAGGACAGTATAGCTTAGACTTTTGTGCCATACAGAGCTTCTCGGTGGATTACTGCGCTCTACTGCGCTCTGATATCTTCTGCTCGGCCAGGGGTGGCCAGTAATAGCGGTCTCGTACTTTAGGTTCGGTTAGGTCTCGGTTCGTTATGTTAGGTTGGGTAGGCTTGGTCAGGAGTTCTTTGACGTTTGTGCTGTACACCGTTTTCGGTGGATTCCTGCGCTCCAAAATGCTCTACTATACCCTATCAGATTCTGGTGGGGCCAGGAATATTGGCCGCGGCACGTCAGGTTTATTTATGTTACGTTTGGTTATGTAACGTTATGTCATTGTAGGTTGGGATATCTTCGACTTTTGCGCCGTAAACTGCCATTCGGTAGATATCTGCGCTCTAATCTGCTCTAATCTGCTGTGCTTGGTTCTAGGGTGTCCAGTAATAGTGGTCTCGGCACGTTAAGTTTAGTTAGATTACGTTTCGTTAGGTTAGATTAGGTACGTTCGGTCAGCGTTTCTTTGACCTTTGTGTTATACATGGCTATTCGCTGGACTTCTACGCTCTACTGAGCTCTTGTATATTCTTCTTGGCTCTGGTGAGGCCTGAAATGGTTGTCCCGGCGCGTTGAATTGAGCAATGTT
>NW_016911197.1:0-350 GCF_001483705.2 Eufriesea mexicana | reverse complement strand
CTACTGAGCTCTTGTATATTCTTCTTGGCTCTGGTGAGGCCTGAAATGGTTGTCCCGGCGCGTTGAATTGAGCAATGTTTCGTAAGTTTATGTTACGTTTGACAAGTTTGGGATACGGTAGCCTCGACATTTGTGCTATACCCTGCTACTCGAAGGACTTCTGCCTTCTACTGAGCCCTAACATGCTCGTCTTGGCTTTGCGGGGACCAGCAATATTGGTGTCATCGCGTTAGGTTCAGATATGTCACGTATACTAATGTTACGTTTGGTTTGGTTAGGATACTATAGCCTTGAATTTTGCGCTACACACTGCAATTCGGCTGATTTCTCCTTTCTAGTGTGCACTAATA
>NW_016911196.1:0-3469 GCF_001483705.2 Eufriesea mexicana | reverse complement strand
TGCGTGCCTCTGGGGAGGCCGGCGGTAGAGGCTTCGGAACGTTAGTTTGCGTTAGGCTGCCATTGCTAAGGATAGGTTATGTCCGGTCGGGTTTGGGTACCGTCGGCCTTTGTGCTTTACACTTCAGTGCGGCGGATTTCTGCGCTCCAATGTGCTCTAGCATATTCTGCCTTGCTCTGCTGTTGTCAGCAATAGTGAACTTTATCCTCACCAAACCTATCCCAACCTAACGCGGCCGAACGTAACCTAACCCATCCTAACATGCCGCGACTACAGTTTGCGGCCTGCAGGGCGCACAGAAGAACATATTTGTGGAGAGCGGATCGCAGTGATCCCTAGAATAGCAGTGTATAGCAGAAAAGCCAAAGCCACCGTACCGAAAGCCAAACTAATCTAAACTTACCGAAAGTATCACAGCTCAACGTAACGTGACGCGACCACTGCTGCTGACGCCCCCAGATACATGCAGAACATATTATAGGAGAGTAGATCGCCGAAATCCAGAGGTAAGCAGTGCATGGTAGAAAAGTCGAAGCTACACTAACATGACCCAAACGAACTTAACAAAGCTAAACGTAAACTATCTCTGCCTAACGTGCCAAAACCACAGTTGCTGGCCTCCCAAGAGCCTGGCAGAACGTATTAGATGAGAGAGGAGCGTAGGAATCTAGATAATAGCAGTGTATAGCACAAAAATCGATGCGACCCTAATCAAACATAGCCAAACCAAACGTATCCAAACGTAACCCATCACAACTTATGTTGCTGAGACCACTATTGCTGGCGCCACAGAGCCTAGCAGAACATACTAGGGCAGAGTAGAGCGCAGAAGTCCACCGAATAGCAGTCTATAGCAAATAAGTCAAAGCCATAACCAACCTTAACATAGCCAAGCGTAACATATTTCACCCTATCGTGCCGCGAACACTATTGCTGGCCTCCCCACAGCCAAACAGAATTTAATGGAGGACAACAGAGCGCAGAAATCCAGAGAATAGCAGTGAATAGCAGAAGAGTCAGAGATATCCAAGCAGAAACCAAATAACATAACCAAACAACACGTGGCAAAATTCAACATAACCTGCGCGACCACTATTGCTGGCGACGCCAAGGCCAAGCAGAGTGTACTAGAAGACTGTAGATCGCAGCAATCCACCGCAATGCAGTGTACAGCACAAAAGTCATAGGTATCCATACCTGACATGAACCAACGTAAACTGATCGAACGAAGCCTATCTCAAAATAACGTGCGGAGACCTCTATTGCTGGCCTCCCTAGAGCAAAGCAGAGCGTAGGAGTCCATAGAACATCAACGTACAACTCAAAAGTCAAAGTTACCCTAACCCAACCCAATCTAACCTAACCAAGCCAAACGTAACATTGCACAACCTAACGTGCCGAGACCATTATTGCTTGCATACACACAGACATGCAGAATATGATTGAGCACAGTGGAGGGCAATAATCCACAGTATAGCAGCGTGCAGCGCGAAAGCCAAAGCTATCCTGACCTTACACAGCCAAACCTAACCTAACCAAGTGTAACCTAACTCAACACTACGTGCCGCGATCAGTATTTCTGGACTCCCCAGAGCCAAGCAGAACATACCAGGGGAGAGTAGAGCGCAGAAGTACATAGAAGTGCAGTGTATAGGACAAAATTCAAAGCTAACTTATAATAACATAACCAATCGCCACATAACCGAACAAAACATAGCCAACACCAGCGTGCCGAGGCCACTCCTGATGGACTTCCCAGGGTGAAGCAGAACATACCAGAGCGCAGTAGAGCGCAGTAATCCACCGAATAGCAGTGTATAGTACAAAAGGCGTACTGTCATGTCCCATCATAACCAAACGTAGCGGAACCAAGCATAACATAACTCATCCTAACGTGCCAAGACCATAATTGCTGCTCCCCCCCGCCCAGTGCTAAGCAGATCATATTAGAGCAATGTAGAGGACAGAAATTCATCGAATCGCTATTTATAGCAGAAAAGTCAAAGCTATTCGAACCTAATCCAAACAAATAAAACCTAACTGGACTTAGCGCAGCTCAGCATAACGTGCCCCGGCCACTGTTTCTGGCCTATCCAGGGCTATGCAGTGTATAGTAGAGGGCAGCGGAGCGCAGAAATCCACCGAAAAATTGTGTATGGCACGAAAGTCAGAGCTATCCTCACAAGACATAACATAACCAAACTTAGCCAAGCGTAATCCAATCCAACCAAACGTGCCCAGGCCACTATTGCTTGCAACGCCAGTACCAAGCAGGAAACATTAGAGGGCGCTAGGGCAATAGGCAAAGCTATCCTAACCAAACCTATCCCAACCTTACCTAACCAAGTATAACATAACACAAAGAAACGTGCCGCGACCACCATTACCGTCCTCCGAAGAGCCTAGCGGAAGATATTAGACGACAGCGGAGCGCAGAAATCCATAGATCAGCAGCGTCCAGCACAAAAGCCAAAGCTATCCTTAGCAAACTTATCCGAACCTTGCGTTACCAAACGCAACATAAATCAACCTTACGTACGCGACCACTATTCATGGCCTCCACAAAGCCAAGCAGAGCAAATTAGGGGAGAGCTGTTTATAGGAAACTATACAATAGCATTTTACATCAAACAAGTCAAGGGTATCCTAACCTAACCCAAACTAACCTAACACAAACTAACCAAACCCAAACTAACCTAACCTAACCAAACATAACATGACTCATTCTAAAGTGCCGTGGCCAATGTTGCTGTCCTCCACAGAGCCAAGCAGAACAGACTAGAGCAATGTATAGAGCTGGAACCGAACAAATAGCGGTGTATAGCACAGAAACTAAAGCTATTCTAACAAAACGTATGCTAACCTAAACTAAACAAACGTACCATGACTCCATATAACGTGCCACGGCCTCTATTGTTGGCGTCCCCAGAGACGTCCAGGATGTGAAGGAGCACATTCGGGAGCAGAGGTCCTTACAATGGCAATATGTAGCACAAGGGACACAGCAGCCCTACCGTAACCCAGTCTAACTTAGCCTTCCAAAACGTAATCTGACACAACCCAACTTGGCGCGAACAATATTGCTGGCCTCCATAGTACCGAGCAGAACATGTTAGAGGAGGGTGGAGCGCAGAAATGCATACAATATCAGTGTACAGCACAAACGTAACCTAACATAACTAACGTGAGACAACCATTCTTCATCGCCTCCCAGGAGAGACGCACAACATATTAAATGAGGTCAGAGCGTAGAAATGCATGGAAGAGCACCGTATAGCAGAAAATTCGAAGCTAACCTAATCTAAGCAAACTAACCTAACCTACACGGTCGTGACGTAACGCAACAGAGCGTGCCGCGGCCACTATTGCTGGCATACACGGAGCCAAACTGAATTCGATAGGGTGAAGTAGTGCACAGAAATCCATAGACTAGCAGTGTATAGCAGAATGGTCAAAGCCACCCTAACCT